>NC_069501.1:591218530-591431030 GCF_027579735.1 Bombina bombina
CTGGATTTGATTTTATTGGTGATAGAGGAAGTCATAACCCAACTGGGAAAAGTTAAAAATAAGATCAGCCAGTTTGAAAGTATTAATGTTATTACTATGCAGAAGGATGCATCTGAGGATTGGCTCAATAAATTATCAACACAGATGAAAGAATACCAAGAAGGATTAACCAATTTCAAGAACAAAAAACTGCAATATGTTGTAAAGGACTATAAAGATAAGAAGGTTTACATTAGGAGCGCAACACCTACTTCCAGAGAAGACCACGCAGACAGAGGTGGTACACCAGACATCAACTAAATAAATTGATAGCAGCTCTGGCTCAGATAATGAGGCCCCTTTATCATCACAACAACCCCAACAACTGGCTGCAGGATTCCAATCTTTTTTAGGGGTGACCACCATAGTCCGGCCACAGACACAGAGAAGAAGGCCACACACAAGGTGAGGGGGTTCTGCAAGAAGACCACCTCCACATGGAAGAATGAGGAGGAATTAGTTATTAATCTCAGCTCAAGAATGATGACTGAATATGAACTTTAAGTCCTTAATAGGGGTCTCAGCTTCGTTCCAACAGCACAAACCAGACCATTTGAGGTATTGCTAGATCTGAACAAATTTTAGTGGACTTTGAATTTAAAAGACTTTTTTCAGTTTAGTACAATGGATCCTACTGCCAAGTCTTTTAAACGACTCAGTACATTTGATCCAGTACAAGTCAATCCAAGCATCAATACATATATGTGCCTGGTCACACAAGGCACACAAACCATGTTTAAAACCAAGACCCAACAGAACATTTCTACTGAAGAAAGATCGGCCATCTCTGATTTAGCCCAAGACCCCAATATTGTCATTAGACCCGCTGATAAGGGTGGGGCACTAGTTATCCTGGATTATGCGGACTACAAAGAGGATATTCTGCTACAATTGATGGATATAACCACATACAGCCCACTATCAAGGGATCCTACCATGAAATTTCAAGATGAAATCAAGCTCATCCTAGCCGAAGGATTAGAGAAAAATTGGATGGATCATGCTGCGCATGCTTGGTTGATGGTAACTTACCCTATCATCCCAATACTTTACACGATCCATAAAATCCATAAGAGACTTAAAAAACCACCAGGAAGAACAATCGTGTAGGCAAGGGGCTCCTTTTTTCAGACACTATCGATATGGATTAATCATTTTCTACAACCCTTGGTGGGAAGGATGGACTCGTAAAAGCAGTGGAGAAAGTACTACTGAGATATCCCTATGTTGGTCCAAACCCAGAATATATTTGCAGAATTCTACATCTGTGCTTAACACACAATTTTTTCTGTTTTGAAACCACCTTCTATATACAACTTACAGGCATGGAGATGGGCTCATGTATGGCCCCTTCATATGCCAACCTTTATATGGCTGACTACGAAATAACAGCAATGAAGGTATATGACAATCCCAGCATATATATAGATTATATCTTCCTGATCTGGAATGGGCATAGCGATGACCTTGAGGGATGGGTCTCAGAACTCAATTCTATGATTACTCCAGTTAAATTCAAACTGGTGCTTAGTGACGAGATTAATTACTTTTTGGATCTAAGGATCTTCAAAAATGAAAGGAAATTGGCTACAACTTTATAACAGAAGTCTACAGACTGCAACTCAATTCTTCTGGCTACCAGCTCAACTGACAAGGGTGATGAGGAACAACACATTACCAGACAAGGCATCCATGCAAATACAAGAGATGTCCGAAAAATTCCTCAAGAGAAGATATGCCAAATCACTGATAAAAACCATTAAGGAAGATGTCACTAAAATGGATCAAGAATCTTTACTTGCTGGCAAGGAGAGACGTGACACGGAACAGAGGGTCACGATGACCACTACATTTGGTCCTACATCCCACTTACTATCGAAGGGTATACAGAAGAACTGGTGTGTTCTTCAAACTGACCCCAGCTTACCATTTACAGAAAGCACAGTACCAAGAATGGGATACAAAAGGAACAGCAGTTTGAAAGATCTCTTGATGAAAATGGACCCAACACACTGCTATCAGCATGAACAGTGGCTAAGGACGAAGAAGCAAGCGTCTTACAGAAGTCCAAGTTGCACGACTTGCAGTGCCATGATACAAGGCTCGACATTCAGGCACCCCCACAATAACAAACAATATCAAATTCGACATTACATGACATGCTCAACCAAGCTTTGTGGTTTACTTATTGAACTGTGTTTGTGGGAAATTTTATGTGGGAAAGACTGATGACAATATTAGGAAGAGAATGGCCAATAATCGGAGTGCGATAAGGGCAGCTCTGGAAACCAATAAGACTGATCATTCAATCGCACACCTTTTTCTAGAAGCCAAGCACACTGTCAAGGACCTAAGGTTTATACTGATAGACCATGTGTCCCCCCCCCCCCCTTGTCGGAGGGGTTGATAGGAAAAAGAAACTGCTGCAGGTTGAGGCTAGATGGACCTTTAGACTGGATACACTACATCCAAGAAGTCTCAATGCCAATATTGATTGCATTGCTTCCTGTAATACTCACTGTGAATTTATCCTTATACAACATTATGTGTAATTAACATTTATAGTACATTACATGGCTTTCATATTTGGCAGCCCTAATTTGATTGCTTACACATTACAGCCATTATTGCCATTATTGTTATTATTGTTATTGTTGCTATTTTTTGCTACCATAGTTATTTTAACTATTTTGGCTAGCTTCAATATCTTCTACAGGTCCTCTTAGTGATGCTATAGGATACACATGTGATGTTTGACATATTTACACATGATAGGGCAGATGTAGTTCTATGAGCTTTTTCAGTGAGTATACACATACTTTTAAATCTACTAATTTTCGTTCTTTCTGCTTCCCTTTAAAATTTTAGTATTTTGGTACTATTATTCTGTTGTTGTATTCGCTAGGCATACACCTGTATCCATTTGGTAATCTAGACAGTTGTGCATGTATATATTCTAGGGCTAATTAGACATTTTGCACACAGACCATGTTAGGTAAATGCTAATACCTTACACTTTGTACAAATTGGTACTCTGTTACTATCCCATTTCCTTGATCCACTAAGTAAGGTAGTGTAAGCCCAGACATAGTTAAGGATCGCAGACAGATGCCAGCCCGGTTTTTGAACTCACTACTCTTTGTTTACTGTTGAGCGCAGGGTTTCCCTTACCACTTTGTTATTGGTGGATCCGCTGAGCGTCATGTTTTATACACACCGGCTAAGCCACGCCCCCTTTTGCCCGCGAACGTAGCCGGCTAGGTTTCCCTGTAACAGATATGGATGGCGTCCTGGGATTCTCGCACATCGTTACTGCGATATACTCCAGGTATCCCAATTATAGGTTTATAATGTATACACTGATTTGGGACATTTAATGGATATAAATATGTCTACACACTATATTAAAACTATGTTAAAACATGAATATCCTCTCTGGTACGCTTCAGTATTTACAGGGTTATTCCGTTTTAGACCATTTACAGACACTGACCTATTCCATTTCCCTGCTGCACAGTCTAAACATTAGGGGCTCTAGTCAGGGCCTTCACAGGTATTAAGTAATAATTAAAACAGTATACACTTTAGATTCGGTACGCATATGTATAAATGTACATATTATGACACATTTTGCAATTGTGTTGTATTGCATTGTTCCATAAGGGCATATTATAAAATCAGCATATGGTTATAGGTTAATTAGCTAATTGATTGCAATTAGATACAGGCTCACATGTTATTTGTGGTGCACTGAGGGGAGGGGCTTATGCATGTCTTTAAATTGTTTCATTGTTGAAATGTTTTTGTCTGAGGAAGGGGTGAAAGCCTCGAAACGTCACACAGTAAAGCTTATTGAAACTTCTAAATTTAGAGAGTGCATTTGTTTAATTGACTTATATATGTATATATATATATATATATATATATATATATATATATATATATATATATATTTAATGTAAACTATGTTTATTATTGAAATAAATGTTTAAAAAGGGTAGATATATACATGTGTATATATGTATATGTGTGCCATTGTGAATACATTTATCATCACTTGAAATCCAGTGAGTGCAGATACTTTGTTGCTTTGTATATATGTGTTCATACTATATGTGTTTATCTATGTACATATGTTAAACAAATGAAATACATTGTTTTTTTTTAAATACTTCAAATACTTTTATTCTTCAATAAGAAGAACATGTTCTTTATATATATATATAAATATATATATATATATATATATATATATATATATATATATATATATATAAATAGAGATGCGCTCAACCTGGGAACGAACAATAGCATAATAGCTTGTTCTATGGCTAGTTACCACCCAAGAAGCAGTCTCTTTTTGCAGTCCAGCCCCGAAATACCAGGCAATCCCTCTCTGAACGAGAAAAACAGCAACCCCAGACGTACATTTTGGCCTATTGTGGGCCTCATCAGTGAGGTGCAGCCATATCCCTCTAGGTACACTGAGCAATGGGTCCACGTCTGGATTCCCGCATCACACTTAGGGAGACTTCCCTAAATGTCATAAAATACTTTTATTCTTCAATAAGAAGAACATGTTCTTTATATATATATATATATATATATATATATAAAGTTAAAAGGGATGATTGGCACTAGAATTAATAAGACACCGGTATATATATTTACAGATTTATCAAGCAGTGGATGCTGCAATCTAACCCCTAAGTTTCCAGCTTGCCGGAAACTTAAGTTAAAAAGCAGCAGTCGTAAGACCGATGCTCCTTAACTCATCTGCCACCTCTGAGGTGGCGGACAGCAATCATCCCGATCCGATTGGGATGATTGACACCCCCTGCTAGCAGCCAATTGGCCGCAAATGTGCAGGTGGCGGCATTGCACAAGCATTTCACCAGAAATGCTTGAGAAATATTAAATGCCGACAGAGTATGCTGTTGGCATTTAGCGATGTCGGGCAAGCATGATTCGCCACAGCTAATTATGTTCAACCGCCGCTTGATAATTCGGCCCCTATATATCTATAGCTATGTATACAGATATATAGATATATAGCTATATAGCGAGCAAAAGCCAGAATAGTCTAAGGGGAAAGGGAGTTAGTGCAGCTGTGCTGTTGGACCCACAGATGTTTGCACACATGAGCCTTTTGATTGCGCGCTTATATTTTACTTTGAACTTCTAATACGACCAAAAAGAATAGGAGCGCTACTGATTTAACTTTAGGGCAATTAGCGCACAATAGTCCTAATACTTTTGCACTCCACTTGCATCTTTGTCTTTCTGCTTTACAATACCAGACCCAAAATATTTAGCTTTTGTTCAGAGCCATCCCATCGAGTAGTTGTTGTGTTGATTATCATTTAAATTTGTTGCATAAACAAAAACAAAAAAAATAAAACTTTATATTCTATACAAAAATCCTACATTTACCTCAGAGTATCAGAGAAACATCACTTTAAAAATCTCTCCTAGCAATCACAACATTAGAAATACCACCACCCCACTCCACCCTTTTATTGCTTTAATCTTATAAATCGATAAATATCCATTGATGCGGTCTAATCTTTATAATTTCCTGGGCATTACAACAATAATACAGATATGTGAATCAAAAGCAGAAGGAAAAATCTAATTAGAGAGAAACCCTCTCTGCCCCAAAAATGATTGCTAAACTTAACTGAAATAAAGTAGAACAGACATTAGCTACTTTAATTGCATTAAAAAAAAGCTGACAGTTAGAAACCATTATTACATATTGATTTCATGCTAACTTAAAATGGAACGTGTGTGGCTTTCCTTAAAATTAAGTACTTTTGTAATAATTGTTCTAAAGAATACCTATTGTTTGTGAGACAAAATAAAAGATAAAATATAAAGGATATATAATTTAAGCAAAAAAAAAAGCAAATCTCAATACATTGTACAAAGCAAATCTATTTTTAACGAATCCACATAAGCTTTATTTTCTAATGTTTCGCATGCTAGTTATCATGAATGCACAAGATCATGACCATTGATTTTTGTGGCGAGGTTTAAAAAAGAATATAAATATGGAAACAAGGAGAATTGTAAGTATATTGCATCTGTAGATGATAGATTATGCTCAGGTCACAAAAAAAGGTTTTATAAAGAAATAATGGTAATATATTGTCAGCTAAAAAACAATAATGTAAGCTGTGCACAAAGATTTTTTACTGTGAGTCTAGAATAGTTTTTTTTTTTTTTACCCATTTTCTTTCTATAAACACATCTTTTTTTAGATTGTGACGAGAATTTCCCTTGGTGGCAATATGGTTCTTGCCCAAATATGTACAATGCTGCTGTCAACCCTTGGATGCCTTTTAGAAGTCTTTGTCCAAACTGGCACACACTTGGTATTTTTAGGTGCACAGGTGTATCTTTTTTTTTAGAAATTTAAAGGGATATTAAAGAAACATTTATTTAACTTTCTTTTAAATCTATAATTTATATCAATAGTTCAAGGTTTATTGACATTGCATGGATTCATAAGAAAAAAAAACAAGTTATTAATAGCTATAATAGCAGTCCTTGAAACAAGAAGAATGGTGATAGCTCAGAGGTAATGTGCCATCTAGTGTATTGTGTGTGGCCCAGCAATGAAACAGTTAATAAGATAACTATACCTTGCAGTCTGCGTTGTGCAGTATTTGCTAATTACAGGGTGTGGCTACCTAATTAACTGTTTCACTGCCTGGCCGCACACAAAATTTGCCTCAGAGGGAACACTGGTGCCAGCAAATTTGTTCTAAGTGCACCTTGGGAACTTGTGCATAAGTTTGCCAATCCTACATAGTCCTATGTGGGCTGCAATACATTTTTCTCAATGCATTAAATCCATCTCTGGCTTTCAAAGGATTAGTCCTAACCATAAACATTGCCTTTTCCTTTAACTGTAAATGTAGCCCTATCCCTCCCCCTTTACCCAAACCTGAACACCAACCCTACCACATTACCAATCACACTTAGATGCCTGTCATAAAGTTTTCAACTGGAATATAATCTCCTACTTAGTAAGATGCTAAGGTTATCTTAGAATATTATAAGTGTATACAGTAAGTAATATCCATAAGGCAATGTGTATAAACCATTTTCTTTTTAACTCAGACTGATATTACTGTAAAGCCTAGGAGCACTCATTTTTCTTGCATGTCAAGCTGCCATCTTGTTCCTTTCCTACCCGTCATAAACATAATATACAGGAAGATGTAATACTAATTTAACCATATCCCACTTCTTTAAAGGGACTTTCAACCACTCTAGGTTTTATGTGAAAATTGTGCTTTGCTTGATGCTTCCAAGAGAGGCCAAAAAGCAAAACCTATAATCTAGGTTTACCAAATTCTGCAAAAAAATTAAACCATCTATTTTGTTTACACCATAAAACCTATATGACATATTTTGCTTTTTGAGCTCTCTAGAGAATGTGGGACAAGTACAGTGTTTTTACACAAGCGCAAGAAGTTTTGAAAAATAGATATTCACCCTATTTCCATGAAACAAATCTTCGAAGGAATGCAGCAAAAAAAATATTAATAATCAAAACAAATTAATAATGATAAGGGTTAAAGTAAAATAAAGATGTGCAGCTTAAGATACGATTCCCTAAAACTACCCCATGAGCACTGACTATTTAGCCTTCTGGTCAACTTTTGCACAGTCAGATGTTTTAATCTAAACCCACACCTGGCACAAGGATCTGACAGACTGATGTCTGATCATTTTAACTGAGAGTTGAAAGAAAAGGAATATGAAGAAAAATTTGTGTGCTTTAATTTATGTAATAAAAACAAAATTAATAAAATACCAAGAAAAAGATGTCCTTAACAAAGGGAAGTAAGGGGCGGCTGAGGAAGAGGTTGTAGTGCCCCTAAAGATGTGTATTCTGTGCAAACTATTCCTCTAATTGCCAATAGAACTTAAAGGGTCATTAATGTAAAAAACAAATACATGCTCTAATCTGTTAGAGCATGTAATGTTAAGACTATTGACTGTAGACTACTGTGTGTTTAACCTCCACAAAGGGGTTAAACACACAGTAGAAATACTGTTCTAAGAGCCCTGCTCGTCCAGATCAGAAAACACTGCTGATCCAATCAGCGACACCAGTCGCACAACTCAGATATGGAACTAGCGCCTTAGATTGGATCAGTGGCATTTTCTGCTCAGGACCAGAAGTGCTCTAAAAATCCTGAAGAGTATTTCTACTGTGTGTTTACCACAAAATGAATCTAGGTGATAGTTTTAAAATTACATACTATAGCAGATTAAAGCATTTATTGTTTTACTATTATGGCCCATTAAAAATACTCTAAGGGGGGATCCTTTCTTTTCTGGAGCCCCAGAAGGAAGGAAGTGTGTTTCACATTTGCTCTTGAACTACATTGTTATGGATATATTTGAATATATTTAAGACGCCTTCTTTCCTAAAATTTGTTCCCCAGGTACCTGTATAGTTTACTAAAAAAATAAAGGAGGTATGTTATAATGAACTGCTTAAAGGGACAGTGTACAGCAATTTGTCACATAACTGCATGTAATAGACACTACTATAAAGAAGAATATGCACAGATACTGAACTAAAAATCCAGTGTATAACCTTTTAAAAACCTAGTTCCCGGTTAAGCAATGTTGATGAGGTTAGGCTGGGACACCCAGTGGAAGGGGCTTGGAAAGCATAAAGAGCAAAAATTCCCTCATCCCCTGCATATGAAAATACATATTACACAAACAATAGCAGCATAAATCTGTAGACCTGGGTCTACATCTGATACTTTTGGGGCTTGGTTAGGAGTCTGAAAATCAGCACAATGTTATTAAAAAATAAGTAAAACTATACATTGTTACAAAAATATTCTGTAGAGCTTTGTAGGGAGTAAAATAAATAGACAAGATAGGTAAGGCAGGCTGGGATAGGGATTACAGAACCCTTGTCCCTAGGAAGCTTACAGTCTAAGTGAAATTTGCTACTAAACATTAATGTTATTATAGTTTTTGTGTAACACTCGCTCTTTGAATTACCACTAGACAATTTTACAAATTTTACAAATGTGTTTTCAGAATGTTAAACAGAAAAATAAAGCCTAGACATAAATTTTAACGTTCATTGGCTACAGCAAGGAGACAATTTAGGCATACTTGACAAACAGTTATCTGCACATTATGCCCAAACTTATAAGAAAAGGGGCAGTTTTGGCCAAAGTATGTAATTTCACCTGCCAACATCATGGCAAACCCCATAGGTGAGTCCTACTCTATAATATTTTATTATGTGATGCATTTCAAATCAGTTATACTGTTCACTCATACCATGCATTTCCAACCTACATAGAATATCTCTGAGAACAGGAGTAGGGTAATTTAACCCCTTAACAACCATGACGTACCCTGTATGTCACTAGTCGTTACTGATTTTCTTGTTTATAATAGCTATTATACCCTGCCTCCTTCCTGCTGGTCCCTGGAAATAGCATGGTCTCACCACTGGCGACGAAACCACCCTATTAAAGGGGTTAAACCACACCCAGTTAACCCTTTTCAGAGACATACAAAATATTTTACGTATGTTGCAGAGACAATAAAAAAATAGGTGCATAGTATCACTGAATGTTAAAGGCATCACTGACAAGCTGGGAATATGTTATATTGCTATTAACTATAGGTTCAGTCCGCACAATGTAATTCAAAACATAAAAATAGCATTTGTGACCGCAGTTTTACACAATAAAAAATGAAAAAGTTTAGTATATGTAATCGTATTCTAGTGTTAAAAGGGGTACAAGAAGCCCTTTGTACAAGAGCAGTTTATAAAATGAGATAGAGCTCTGAATTCCTAATAGGGGTTCAGCTGTAATATTTATATATGCTAAATCTCATTATAATTTATTTACAGGACATCTGTCTGCACATTATAGACCACCCTAAGTTATAGCTTAAACTTAACCCATATTCTGCGTAAACCTAAACAGAATAGCTGTTGTACAACTCATCTATTTTGCTAACTTGCCGTATTATTTAGATGAGAATGGGAAAAAAAAGTTTTGCAGGGAGATGACATCATCAATAGATTGCTCATGCACCTGTGACACCTACAGAACTTCTCCATCCGTGAGACTGGGTATGTTGGAAACTTTAACTGCCCAAATTATAAATGTCTCAGTGCGTGTTGTATTGTTTCTGGTCTTACAAAAGAGGTGAGTCCCTGATTTCGTTGTTTTCTTTTTACAATGCTCCCCAGCACCCTCTTACTCGTTAAAACAGTCATGCTTGGCAGTAATTGCTGTTGACATTATTGGAATTATGGCCTCATCGCTGGGTACAAATCTTTCATTCACTAAGGACAGCTCGTTAGTCTGTCTCTGAACTCCAAAGCCACTTAATTAAGTAGTAAAAAAAATGACAAAATGCTTGGTTCTGGTGGGAAATTTGCACACAAAGACCATTCGGCTGGCTTTTTTCTATTGTGTTTTTTTTTTCCTCTCACACAGCTCCCCAAACAAATTTACACGGACTTTCATTTCTCTTTTTCTGCACGACTCACAAACACATAGCTTCCAACTGCTGCATAGGCTGGTGGAAAAGCTCATTAAATTAAAAGAAAAAAAAAAATGTTAGAGTTTGTTAGGGAATGTTTTCCCAATGATTCACTAACAGAGCATTTCTTCCAACACAATCAAGGACATATAAGAGCTTTAGAAGGACTCTTCACAGGCTGATTGTTGAAAGACTTTAGGAAATAAAAAAGATGAAAACAGGTACACTGAAATAAAAAAGACAGTCTTTTGTCAAACTATGTAAACACTCAGAAGAGGTTGCCCACAGTTAACCTGTCAAACTTGAGGCTTCTGTTTGTGTTCACACAATCCTGCTGACAAATATTTTGGCACTTTTCAGGGCTAGCATTCTGTGAGTGTACACAGTGCTGACCCTCCCATACAAAACTGTTTCAGATGACCGTGCCCTCTTTTTTAGTCTGTTCTTTAGAAAATTTTGCAGCACCATTATGTGCCAGAATAAAAGAAGATGAGAAAAGAAGGAAATGTTAAGTTCTTTTTATATATATATATATATAATTTGCTATAAGCAGCAAATTTCTTTTCTTTTAAATAAAAAAGCTATGCTTAGGGGTACATTGAGTTTGCAGGATAGTTGAATAGATTGTTCCAATGTATTCCTTAAAAAAATGTTTCATTTTGAAAAAAAAAAAAAAAAAAAAATCTAGTTTAGCTCCAAACCAAAAGAAAAATGCTTAATTAATAAAGGATATGAGTGATTAGCATTATCATAATTGAAGCAAGTTCATGCATCAGTATGTAGGATATTGCATTATCCTGGGACTGGAATCAAAATGTTTCACAGTAAAGTTGCAGTTATCAAAAAAACTAACGTGAAAAAGTAAGCCTGAAAAAACAAGATAAATAAAATAAATAACAAAAGAAATTGCTACAATGTAATTAAAAAATCAATTCCGTTACATATTAATTTTAATAAAAAAAGATGTCACTTTTTAGTGGTTAAATATCAATATAATGTACATTTGAATATTTGAGCCTTTTATACATTTATACAGTATGATCTAAAAAAGGAGATGTGCATTTTTTTTTATTAGAGGCCACATTGAAAAAAAATGTAATTCACAGGGTTGGTGAATAATTATATAAAATTCTATTTCAGATACAATAATTCACCTACACTATACAAACAAAAGACTATAGAACTGTTGGTTAATAAAGAGAAATGCCACAGACCTACTTATTCACTTAAACATAGAAACACAGCTATTGAATCCACAAAAGCAAATCAGTTAAAGGGAGAAGGTAAAGACTGTGTGTTGCACATGGAAAGTGTAGATAAGTGCTATAGGATGGACAAGGATGTAGGATGTAGGCTACATTATATCCTATAGCCTCACTTTGGACAATACTGGTGGGATTTGATGAGGTAAAGGAAAGGAGCCGGGTTGGATACTTTCCGAAGTACATGATCAAGCATTTGCATTAAAATATTTACGTATTCTCCCACTTCAAATTTTATGTTAAGGTATTCAGATAGATATCGAGAGGCAAAGGACGTCCTCAAGGGGAACCAGTATCTATAAGTTGTTAAACACCAACATTTGTCACTCATTACAGAAATGTTATTACATTTACACATTAAATAATGAGTAGCAATATATAAAAGATATTTAGTGGCTAATGACCCATGTGTGGTTTATGTGTAAATCTCAATCACCTGAACATCACTGTTAAGTGTTAAATATCTAAACAAGGGAGAAAATTACACTATTGTTTTTTTATTTTAATCTTATTCTCTCTCTCTCTCTCTCTCTCTCTCTCTCTCTCTTTCTCTCTTTCTCTCTTTCTCTCTTTCTCTCTTTCTCTCTCTTTCTCTCTTTCTCTCTTTCTCTCTTTCACTCTTTTTCTCTTTCACTCTTTCACTCTTTCACTCTTTCTCTTTTTCTCTTTTTCTCTTTCACTCTTTCACTCTTTCACTCTCTTTCTTTCTTTCTTTCTTTCTTTCTTTCTTTTTTCGTCATTCATTCATCCATATGCACAAGTTTATCTTCTGTCTGTAAGTTTGTCAGTAAGTCTGTCTGTTAGCTTATTTAAAAGCATAAACAGGATTGAATAGAAGAGAACATGGGCAATGGTATGTGGAATGTAAAAAAAAAGGAATCAAAGGGAAAGACAATATGTAGAGGGAGAGTATAGGAAAAATAGAGGTTATTTTTGTAAATTCTGTCCAGCAAGCAGAATCTTGAAATATTTGTTAATACAAGATGTTGATGAGCAAACCTGATGCTAAGCATTTTTCTCCTGTTAAGTGTGGTCAGTCCACGGGTCATCATTACTTCTGGGATATTATCTCCTCCCCTACAGGAAGTGCAAGAGGATTCACCCAGCAGAGCTGCTATATAGCTCCTCCCCTCTACGTCACCTCCAGTCATTCTCTTGCACCCAACGAATAGATAGGATGTGTGAGAGGACTGTGGTGATTTAATTAGTTTATTACCTTCAATCAAAAGTTTGTTATTTTATAATAGCACCGGAGTGTGTTATTCATTCTCTGGTAGAATTTGAAGAAGAATCTACCAGAGTTTTTTTCTATGATTTTAGCCGGAGTAGTTAAGATCATATTGCTGTTTCTCGGCCATCTGAGGAGAGGTAAACTTCAGATCAGGGGACAGCGGGCAGATTAATCTGCAAAGAGGTATGTAGCAGTTTGTTATTTTCTGACATGGAATTGATGAGAAAATCCTGCCATACCGTTATAATGTAAACTCAGCCTTAAATGCAGTAGATGTAGCTGGTATCAGGCTGTCATGTATGTATATTTTACACTTCAGTATTCTGGGGAATGGTACTTCACTGGATTTATACTGTATGCATAGACTTAACCTAATTTGCAGGGACTTGCAATAGGTTTTAAATAACAATTAATTTATTGAGGTTAAACGTTTTTTTGCTGGCATGTAAAAACGTTTATTTCTCTGAGGTACTGGGTGAAAAAATGTTTTGGGCACTATTTTTTCCACTTGGCAATACTTTTGTTTAAATTAAAGCAGTTCACTGATCTCTCTCACTGTTATGTGTGAGGGGGAGGGGCCATTTTTGGCGCTTTTACTACGCATCAAAAAACTCAGTCAGAGGTTCATTTTCTTCCTGCATGATCCGGTTCATCTCTACAGAACTCAGGGATCTCCAAAGCCTTTTTTTGAGGGAGGTAATCATCACAGCAGAGCTGTGAAGATTGTAGTTGACTGTGATAAAAAACGTTTATTTGTGTATTTTTTCTGCTGCCTGGGTTAGTTATCCTTTGCTAATGGGAACAATCCTTTGCTAAAATTGTATATTTCTGACAAAGATTGATGCTATAACTTAATTATTTTCAACTGTCATAATTTTTTCTGTGCTTCTTATAGGCACAGTTCGTTTTCATATTATTGTAAATTACTTGAAAAAGCATTTCCAAGTTGCTAGTTAATTGCTAGTGTGTTAAACATGTCTGATTCAGAGGAAGATACATGTGCTATATGTGCTAATGCCAAAGTGGAGCCCAATAGAAGTTTATGTACTAACTGTATTGATGCTACTTTAAATAAAAGTCAATCTGTACAAATTGAACATATTTCACCAGACAACGAGGGGAGAGTTATGCCGACTAACTCGCCTCACGTGTCAGTACCTGCATCTCCCGCTCGGGAGGTGCGTGATATTGTAGCGCCGAGTACATCTGGGCGGCCATTTCAAATCACATTACAGGATATGGCTACTGTTATGACTGAAGTTTTGGCTAAATTACCAGAACTTAGAGGCAAGCGTGATCACTCTGGGGTGAGAACAGAGTGCGCTGATAATGTTAGGGCCATGTCAGACACTGCGTCACAGGCGGCAGAACATGAGGACGGAGAACTTCATTCTGTGGGTGACGGTTCTGATCAAAATAGATTGGATTCAGATATTTCAAATTTTAAATTTAAGCTGGAAAACCTCCGTGTATTACTAGGAGAGGTGTTAGCGGCTCTGAATGATTGTAACACAGTTGCAATACCAGAGAAAATGTGTAGGTTGGATAAATATTTTGCGGTACCGGCGAGTACTGATGTTTTTCCTATACCTAAGAGACTTACTGAAATTGTTACTAAGGAGTGGGATAGGCCCGGTGTGCCGTTCTCACCCCCTCCGATATTTAGAAAAATGTTTCCAATAGACGCCACCACACGGGACTTATGGCAAACGGTCCCTAAGGTGGAGGGAGCAGTTTCTACTTTAGCTAAGCGTACCACTATCCCGGTGGAGGATAGCTGTGCCTTTTCAGATCCAATGGATAAAAAATTAGAGGGTTACCTTAAGAAAATGTTTGTTCAACAAGGTTTTATATTGCAACCTCTTGCATGTATTGCGCCTGTCACGGCTGCAGCAGCATTTTGGTTTGAGTCTCTGGAAGAGACACTTCAATCATCTACACTAGATGAGATTACAGACAAACTTAAAGCCCTTAAGTTAGCTAACTCATTTATTTCAGATGCCGTAGTACATTTAACTAAACTTACGGCTAAGAATTCCGGATTTGCCATTCAGGCACGCAGAGCACTGTGGCTAAAATCCTGGTCAGCTGATGTTACTTCTAAATCTAAATTGCTTAATATACCTTTCAAAGGGCAAACCTTATTCGGGCCCGGGTTGAAAGAGATTATCGCTGACATTACAGGAGGTAAAGGCCATGCCCTGCCTCAGGACAAAGCCAAACCTAGGCTAGACAGTCTAATTTTCGTTCCTTTCGTAATTTCAAAGCAGGAACAGCATCAACTTCCTCTGCACCAAAACAGGAAGGAGCTGTTGCTCGCTACAGACAAGGCTGGAAACCTAACCAGTCCTGGAACAAGGGCAAGCAGGCCAGGAAACCTGCTGCTGCCCCTAAGACAGCATGAATCGAGGGCCCCCGATCCGGGACCGGATCTAGTAGGGGGCAGACTTTCTCTCTTCGCCCAGGCTTGGGCAAGAGATGTTCAGGATCCCTGGGCGTTAGAGATCATATCTCAGGGATACCTTCTGGACTTCAAATCCTTTCCCCCAAGAGGGAGATTTCATCTGTCAAGGTTATCAACAAACCAAATAAAGAAAGAAGCGTTCCTACGCTGCGTACAAGATCTTTTATTAATGGGAGTGATCCATCCAGTTCCGCGGTCGGAACAAGGACAAGGGTTTTACTCAAATCTGTTTGTAGTTCCCAAAAAAGAGGGAACTTTCAGGCCAATCTTGGATTTAAAGATCCTAAACAAATTCCTAAGAGTTCCATCGTTCAAGATGGAAACGATTCGAACAATTTTGCCCATGATCCAAGAGGGTCAGTACATGACCACAGTGGATTTAAAGGATGCTTACCTTCACATACCGATTCACAGAAATCATTACCGGTATCTAAGGTTTGCCTTTCTAGACAGGCATTACCAGTTTGTAGCTCTTCCATTCGGACTGGCTACGGCTCCAAGAATCTTCACAAAGGTTCTGGGTACTCTTCTGGCGGTACTAAGACCGCAAGGAATTTCGGTAGCTCCGTACCTAGACGACATTCTGATACAAGCTTCAAGCTTTCAAACTGCCAAGTCTCATACAGAGTTAGTGCTGGCATTTCTAAGGTCGCATGGATGGAAGGTGAACGAAAAGAAGAGTTCTCTCTTTCCACTCACAAGAGTTCCCTTCTTGGGGACTCTGATAGACTCTGTAGAAATGAAGATTTACCTGACAGAAGACAGGTTAACAAAGCTTCAAAATGCATGCCGTGTCCTTCATTCCATTCAACACCCGTCAGTAGCTCAATGCATGGAGGTGATCGGCTTAATGGTAGCGGCAATGGACGTAGTACCTTTTGCACGCCTACATCTCAGACCGCTGCAATTGTGCATGCTAAGTCAGTGGAATGGGGATTACTCAGATTTGTCCCCCACTCTGAATCTGAATCAAGAGACCAGAAATTCTCTTCTATGGTGGCTTTATCGGCCACACCTGTCCAGGGGGATGCCATTCAGCAGGCCAGACTGGACAATTGTAACAACAGACGCCAGCCTACTAGGTTGGGGCGCTGTCTGGAATTCTCCGAAGGCTCAGGGACTATGGAATCAGGAGGAGAGTCTCCTTCCAATAAACATTCTGGAATTGAGAGCAGTTCTCAATGCCCTTCTGGCTTGGCCCCAGTTAACAACTCGGGGGTTCATCAGGTTTCAGTCGGACAACATCACGACTGTAGCTTACATCAACCATCAGGGAGGGACAAGAAGCTCCCTAGCAATGATGGAAGTATCAAAGATAATTCGCTGGGCAGAGTCTCACTCTTGCCACCTGTCTGCAATCCACATCCCGGGAGTGGAGAACTGGGAGGCGGATTTCTTAAGTCGTCAGACTTTTCATCCGGGGGAGTGGGAACTTCATCCGGAGGTCTTTGCCCAGATACTTCGACGTTGGGGCAAACCAGAGATAGATCTCATGGCGTCTCGTCAGAACGCCAAGCTTCCTCGCTACGGGTCCAGATCCAGGGGATCCGGGAGCAGTTCTGATAGATGCTTTGACAGCACCTTGGACCTTCGGGATGGCTTATGTGTTTCCACCCTTCCCGATGCTTCCTCGATTGATTGCCAGAATCAAACAGGAGAGAGCATCAGTGATTCTAATAGCACCTGCATGGCCACGCAGGACTTGGTATGCAGATCTAGTGGACATGTCATCCTGTCCGCCTTGGTCTCTACCTCTGAAACAGGACCTTCTGATCCAGGGTCCATTCAAACATCAAAATCTAACTTCTCTGAAGCTGACTGCTTGGAAATTGAACGCTTGATTTTATCAAAACGTGGGTTTTCTGAGCCAGTTATTGATACCTTAATACAGGCTAGGAAGCCTGTTACCAGAAGGATTTACCATAAAATATGGCGTAAATACTTATATTGGTGCGAATCCAAGAGTTACTCATGGAGTAAGGTTAGGATTCCAAGGATATTGTCTTTTCTACAAGAAGGTTTAGAAAAGGGGTTATCCGCTAGTTCTTTAAAGGGACAGATTTCAGCTCTGTCCATTCTTTTACACAAACGTCTGTCAGAAGTTCCGGACGTTCAAGCTTTTTGTCAGGCTTTAGCTAGGATCAAGCCTGTGTTTAAAACTGTTGCTCCGCCATGGAGTTTGAACTTAGTTCTTAATGTTTTACAGGGTGTTCCGTTTGAGCCCCTTCATTCCATTGATATCAAGTTGTTATCTTGGAAAGTTCTGTTTTTAATGGCTATTTCCTCGGCTCGAAGAGTCTCTGAGTTATCTGCCTTACATTGTGATTCTCCTTATCTGATTTTTCATTCAGACAAGGTAGTTCTGCGTACTAAACCTGGGTTCCTACCTAAGGTGGTCACTAACAGGAATATCAATCAAGAGATTGTTGTTCCATCTTTGTGTCCTAATCCTTCCTCGAAGAAGGAACGTCTGCTACACAATCTAGATGTAGTCCGTGCCCTGAAATTTTATCTACAGGCAACTAAGGATTTTCGTCAAACGTCTTCCCTGTTTGTCGTTTATTCTGGTCAGAGGAGAGGTCAAAAAGCTTTGGCTACCTCTCTCTCTTTTTGGCTTCGTAGCATAATACGATTAGCCTATGAGACTGCTGGACAGCAGCCTCCTGAAAGAATTACAGCTCATTCTACTAGAGCTGTGGCTTCCACTTGGGCCTTTAAGAATGAGGCTTCTGTTGAACAGATTTGCAAGGCTGCAACTTGGTCTTCTCTTCATACTTTTTCCAAATTTTACAAATTTGACACTTTTGCTTCCTCGGAGGCTGTTTTTGGGAGAAAGGTTCTTCAGGCAGTGGTTCCCTCCGTATAAAGAGCCTGCCTGTCCCTCCCGTCATCCGTGTACTTTTGCTTTGGTATTGGTATCCCAGAAGTAATGATGACCCGTGGACTGACCACACTTAACAGGAGAAAACAAAATTTATGCTTACCTGATAAATTCATTTCTCCTGTAGTGTGGTCAGTCCACGGCCCGCCCTGTTTTTTATGGCAGGCTAAGATTTTTTTTGGATTATACTCCAGTCACCACTACACCCTTGGGCTTCTCCTTTCTCGTTGGTCCTTTGGTCGAATGACTGGAGGTGACGTAGAGGGGAGGAGCTATATAGCAGCTCTGCTGGGTGAATCCTCTTGCACTTCCTGTAGGGGAGGAGATAATATCCCAGAAGTAATGATGACCCGTGGACTGACCACACTACAGGAGAAATGAATTTATCAGGTAAGCATAAATTTTGTTTTTTTCTAGTACTCTGCGTGTTTCATTCCCATATTTATTCTTATATAATTTTGTCCTTTCTATATTGTTTGTGTTTTATGTGTAATGTGCTATATTAGGGTTCTTCAAACTATGGGTTGTGGCCTAGTAATGGGTTGCAAAATGTATTATTATTTAGATGCCAAGAATATTATTTTTTAAATCTTGCCTCAATTTTTTCTGTTCAAATTTAAAGGGATACTAAACCTAGTTTTTCTTTCTTTAATGATTCAGTATGAGCTTGCAATTTTAAGTAACTTTCTAATTTACTCCTATTATCAATTTTCTTCATTCTCTTGCTATTTTTACTTAAAAAGCAGGAATTTAAAGCTTAGGAGACAGCCCATTTTAGGTTCAGCGCTTGCTTATTGGTGGCTCTATTTAACAAACCAATAAGCAAGCATAACCAAGGTTCTCAACCAAAAATGGGCCGGCTCTTAAGCTTTACATTCCTGCTTTTTAAATAAAGATGGCAAGAGAATGAAGAAAAATTGATAATAGGAGTAAATTAGAAAGTTGCTAAAAATTGCATGTTCTATCTGAATCATAAAAGAAAAAAATGGTGTTTACTGTCCCTTTAATGCTAAATGCTTGCAGAAAATGTTGATATTCGTTCTTACAAACAAATGTCACCTTTCTCTTGTTGAATGAATATAAGAAAAAAATGCTTTCAAAAAAGCAAATATAATGGGCTAAATTACAAGTGAAGCGCTATTTTAACCTGCTCCCATAAAGGGGCAACTTTGCCCATTTACGGGCTCACGTTAAATAACCAACCATTACAAATGACTGGTTAATGCTCCCGCGAGCAAAATTAACCAGAGGTCAGATCTCTGGTTAATTAAAAAAATGTCCCCGAATTATCCCCAAAATAAAGTGTACTGTTGGGAATTAAGAACCTGGCCACCAGGAGGAGGCAAAGACACCCCAGCCAAAGACTTAAATACCTCCCCCCACTTCCCTCATCCCGAGGGAACCAGGAACAGGAGAAATATCAGGGTATAAAAAGGTGCCAGAAGAGATTAAATTTAGGTCCGCCCCACAGAGATACAGACGGGAGCTGTTGATTCTCCTCCCCTCGATGGAAATGAAATTATCAGGTAAGCATAATTTATGTTTTCCATCTAAAGGGGAGGAGAGTCCACGGCTTCATTCATTACTGTTGGGAACATATACCCAAGCTCTAGAGGACACTGAATGAAACCGGGAGGGAAAAAGGCAGATCCTAATCTTAGAGCACCACAGCCTGCAAAACCTTTCTCCCAAAAACAGCTTCCGCAGAAGCAAAAACATCAAATTTGTAAAACTTTGTAAAAGTGTGTAAGGAGGACCAGGTAGTCGCCTTACAAATTTGCTCCATAGAGGCCTCATTCTTGAAGGCCCAAGATGAAGCCACGCTCTAGTTGAATGAGCCGTGACCCTCCTGAGGAGGCTCATGTCCCGCTGTCTCGTAAGCCAAGCAAATCAAGCTCCTCAACCAAAAAGACAAGGAAGAAGCAGAGGCCTTCTGCCTATAGCGCTTCCCAGAATACACCACAAAAAGAGATGTAGACTGTCTGAAATCCCTTGTAGCTTGAAGATAGAACTTCAAGGCACAAACTACATCCAGATTATGAAGTAACCTCTCCTTTGAAGAGGAGGGGTTAGGACAGAAAGAAGGAACCACTATTTCCTGATTGATGTGACGGTCAGACACCACCTTGGGGAGAAACCCCAATCCAGTGCGAAGTACAGCCTTATCCGCATGAAAAACCAGATAAGGAGGGTCGCATTGCAAGGCAGCTAGTTCATATACTCTGCGTGCCGTTACAATAGCCAACAGGTAGAGAACCTACCAGGGCAGAATCTTAATGTTAATCGAAAGCATAGGTTCAAATGGAACCCTCTGCAAAACCTTAAAAACTAAGTTTAAGCTCCAAGGCGGAACCGACTGTCTAAAGACAGGCCTGATTCTGGACTGAGCCTGAACAAAAGATTGAATGTCAGGAAGCTCAGCGAGTCTCCTATGCAACAAAACAGATAATGCCAAAATCTGTCCCTTTAAGGAACTAGCGGCAAGTCCCTTCTCCAAACCATCTTGGAGAAAGGCCAAAATCCTGGATACCTTCACCTTATGCCAAGGATATCTATGCTGCTCACACCAGGACAAGTAAGTCCTCCACACTTTATGGTAGATGCGATGAGTGACTGGCTTCCTTGCTTGAATGAGAGTATCAATGACACTTTCATAAAAGCCTCTCTTGGCTAAGACTAGGCGTTCAATCTCCACGCAGTCAGCCTCAGAGAATCTAGATTTCAATGTTGAAAGGGGCCCTGAAACAGCAGATCCCTGTGACAGGGTAAACTCCACGGTGGAGAGGATGACATCCCCACCAGATCCACAAACCACATCCTCCGCTGCCATAAAGAAGCAATCAGAATGGCTGAGGCCCGTTCCTGTTTGATGCGTGCCACTACTTGTGGAAGAAGTTGTAGCGGTGGAAATATGTAAGCTAGGCTGAATCCCCAAGGAACCACTAAGGCATCTATCAGCTCTGCCTGGGGATCCCTTGACCTCGACCCGTATCGAGGTAGCTTGCAATTGAGTCTAGACGCCATGAGATCTATCTCCGGCGTTCCCCATCTGTGACAAATCTCCGCAAATGCCTTGGGATGAATAGACCATTCCCCCGAATGAAAGGATTGTTCCCAGTTGTCCACTCCTGGAATGTGAATCGCTGAGAGCGAGCAGTCATGGGACTCCACTCACTCCAGAATCCGAGACACCTCCCTTATCGAGAGGGAGCTCCTCGTACCCCCCTGATGATTGATGTAAGCCACCAAGATAATGTTGTCAATCTGGAATCTGATGAAACTGACTGACAGCAGAGAAGGCCATGCCTTCAGAGCATTGTAAATTGCTCAAAGTTCTAGGATGTTGATCGGAAGGAGAGATTCCTCCCTGGACCACTTTCCCTGTGCCATTCTGGCACCCCAAACAGCTCCCCATCCTGTCAGACTGGCATCCATGGTCACAATCTCCCAGGACGGTCTCAAGAAGGATGTCCCCATGGACAGCTGTTCCGAACGGGTCCACTAGGAGAGGGAGGTCCAAGTCCGAACATACATGGAAATCAGCTGTGATAGATCTGAATGATCCCCGTTCCACTGTCTCAACATGCACAATTGAAGAGGTCTTAGACGAAACCTGGCAAATGGGATGACATCTATGCTCAACACCATGAGACTGATCACCACCATACATTGAGCCACCGACGGGCTTGTGGAGGACTGAAGGGCAAGACAGGAGGACACAAGCTTCCTGCACCGCTGATCTGTTAGAAATATCTTCATGGACATAGAATCTATTATCGTGCCCAGGAACTCTACCCTGTTGCTGGGAACCAGGGAACGCTTTCCTGTGTTGATCTTCCAACCGTGAGATTGGAGCAGAAGAAGAAGAGCCCTCGAATGATCCTCTGCGAGGGTGAACAACGATGCCTGAACTAAGATGTCATCCAGATAAGGTGCCACTGCAATGCCCCTTGCTCTGGCCACTGCCATCGGCACCCCCAGAACCTTTGTGAAGACTCTCGGGGCCGTTGCCAGACCAAAAAGAAGGGCCACAAACTGGAAGTGTTGGTCCAGAAACGCAAATCTTAGGAACCTGAAGTGGTCCCTGGGAATTGGCACATGAAGGTAGGCGTCCTTCAAGCCTATAGTTTGTCATAAACTGTACCTCTTGAACTAGGGGCAGAATAGATCTGATCGTTTCCATTTTGAAAGATGGAACACTCAGAAACTTGTTTAAACACTTTAGGTCCAGAATTGGGTGGAATGTGCCCTCCTTCTTCAGGACCACAAAAAGGTTGGAGTAGTACCCTAGACCCCTTTCTGCTAGGGGTACTGGTACGATAACCCAAGAGAGGCAAGACCTCTCACACACTCTAGGAAGGCCTCTCTCTTCTCTGGTCTTGAAGATAGGTTTGACAGGAGGAATCTGCCCTCTGGTGGATGGGATCTGAACCCTATCATGTAACCCTGAAAGACAACTTCTAGAACCCATGGGTCCTGAATGTCCTGCAATCATGCATCTGAGATTTGATATAATCTGCCCCTACGTGATCCGGAGACCAGTCGGGGGCTGCTCCCTCATGCCGATTTAGTCTTGCTCTGCTTAGACTTGTTCCAATATTGAGCCAGCTTCCAAGATCCCTTGGACTGGTCCACTTTTGCGGCAGGTTGCTGGCACTGGGTCTTGTCTGCATGAAAGGATCACTTGGGCTTAGCCTTCTTATCCTGCGGTAGGAAAGCTCCCTTGCCTCCTGTAACCATGTATATGATCGAATCCAATCCTGGACCAAACAGAATCTTTCCTTGAAAAGGCAGGGACAACAACCTTGACTTAAAGGTCATGTCCGCAGACCAAGATTTTAGCCACAGAGCCCTGCGCGCTAAAACAGAAAAACATGACACCTTAGCATTCAGGCGAATAATTTGCATATTGGCATCACAGATGAAAGAGTTGGCGACCTTCAGCGCCTTAATCTTCTCATGTATCTCGTCGATGGATGTCTCCCCTTCAACCATTTCACAGAGGGATTCACACCAATATGTTGCAGCTCCAGCGACTGCCACAACAGCCGCTGCTGGCTGAAAAACAAACCCCGTGTGCTGAAATATCTTTCTCAACATGTTTTCCAGCTTTTTATCCATGGGCTCCTTGAACAAAGAACTATCCTCGAGGGGAATAGTTGTCCGCTTTGTGAGTGTAGAGGTAGCCCCATCCACCTTGGAAATGGTCCCCCACAGCTCAAGCTGAGAGTCCGGAACGGGAAACAGTTTTTTAAAAGAAGAAGAAGGGGAAAAGGGCGACCCTAATTGCTCCCATTCATTTTTAATAATATTCGCCATCTTAACAGGAACCGGGAAAGTCTGAGGCACCACCCTGTCCTCGTACATCTTGTCAAGTTTAGGAACCGCCGGTTCCTCCAGGATCTTAGGTTCTAACTGCCAACGAATCTCTCCTGAATGAGTAACGGTTGGACCCCGGGGTGCTGCATGTGCTATCGGAGATGAATGCAGGGAACGCACCTCATGGGACGAAGAACCCTCAATAATAATAATACCCAGCTGCCGAGATATGAACTAATATGATTAGTTTTTTGTTTTTTGTCTCTTTTCAGATTGTTCAAATAGCATAGTTACATAGATCTTAATGTTGGGAAGGTTCATAACTAATATTGTCACTATACTTTATGGAGATCCTAAACCGAGTTGCTTGGTTAGATTAAATTTGCAAGCTTAATAGACGCATAGTGGGGAGTATTGTATTTTATAAAGATCCTGTACCGAGTTGTTTAGTTGGAACATATTTGCAAGCTCAATAGATGCATCTGGGGGTGTACTGTTCTTATATAGAGGTCCTGAATCGAGCTGCTTAGCTAGAATACATTTGCACGTTTAATGAATGTACATTGAGGAGATCTATCAGAGTCTATTCTGCATATAGCTATTGCTACCTTAACTGATGAATACGGGGTTGTAATATTATGCTGGTTGATGAGCTAATATATATGTTAAGGGGGGGGATAGTATTACAGCTGCTGACTGTTGTGATATCCTGAAGGATTGTGAAACTGTTTTGTGCCCATTAGATAATTGACTTACTAAAATGTTAGCCATGTCAGATACTAAACTCACTGTTTGAATCGACTTTTTTTGCCGCAGAGTATAGGGCCCATGCTCATGTGGCAACCTTACATTGGCTTCAATATACGCACAAACATGCATTGCTCTACAAATCACCTGTCCGACACTGGATATAGATTAATTCAGGTTCCAATGTGTTATATACATATTCTGTAGCTTCACCAAATGTCTACCCTTAGCCACTGTTTTTTTTTATATCTAACCCCACTAGAATAGATTCAACCAGAATCACATAGAGACCACCTTATGGATATAACAGGACTCAGGGCAGTCCCGTATGGGTATCTATACCTTTAATAGGATCTTCCAGAGCTAGCCTACACTATTCTCTCTACTAACTGTCACTTATATAAACATCTTGGACCAGTCTGTTCTAGTTCATATAGTATCGTGCTGTCCTCCTCTCTCCCCAGTTATTGATTACTTGTAAATCACAGATAATTCCATTTAAGGAAAAACCCTGCTGTTGAGGTTATTAGTCTCCTGAGGATCCATGAGGCCCCTGTTTTGTGGCAGATTTATTTCTCGTTTTCTCACCTGTGTTACCTTGCAGTGAACCTCCAGACTCCTTACGTATATATAAAGGTTGATTATGATTAATGGCTATTTACATAAGAGTCCTAGATTTGTATTTTGAGGTATTGATGGATACTGGCCCTTATTTTTTCCCTTCTATCACCTTTGTGTCCCCACATTACTAATACATTAGGTACTATTATTAACCGAAGGCAGGTTGGACCTGTACTGGAGCCTTAACGTACCATCCCTCTACCCATACCATCATAATTTAGGAGCACAACCCCTGTTATATGCTTCACCTTAGAGTATCAGGCTTCACTATATTAGACATAGTCTCAACTCATGTTTTGTTTTACTATAGTTTATTAGTCTTGAATCAAGATGCGGTAGCTTATTTTGTTTTCTTTAGAAGTGCACAGCTCTTTGACACACCTTGTTTATTGTATTTAATGTACCACCCTCTCCCCCCCCCCCCCTTGATAAGGAGGACTAACTTGCGGCTTTTCTTGCCTATGCCGCATCCTTCCATAGCTACAGTCACTTTTAGCTTTAATGCCCAAAATTTAAGTGGTTTAAATTCCCTTTAACCTAACAATTTTTCTTTTTTACTATTATATATTGTAAGCCACATACTGCGATTTTTTTCTATTGTATTATTCTGGGCTTTAGCACATAATTACCTATACTCATTATAGTTTCCTTAAATGCATTTCCCCATGCAACTTTTATATAGGTATTTGGGCCCAAGAGGGCTTACACGCTCATCAAGAGGAATATCTCTAAGAAAATTGATAAAACATGAGGTTTCTCCCTATGTGTGTTTATTTTGGATGCATACTGTTACCTGTCGCTATGCTATGTTTCAAAATCTACTGTTGATAATTGTCTGTATGCTCATATGAGAACCTCAATAAAAATTATTTAAAAAAATAAAAAAAAAAAAAACATTCTTACCAGAATCTACGCCATGGAACAGGAACACGGCCCTTCAAGTGTGACAGGTTAGTAGCCTCGCTCCTAACATGGACTTGAGTGTAGAACGCAGGCAGCGAAACTCGTTAAGGCCAAATGCTTGTGGAGCTGTTACTATGAGAAAAAAGAAAGAATCAGCGCTTATTTCTACCAGCCAAGTACAAAGATGGTCCCTCTCACAAGGACCAAAGGGTAGTAGAGAATGAAGAGAAAAGTGAAGTACTGGCGCTGACAGCTAAGGTATGTGATCCCAAAGTTAAATGAGTAATTCTCAATAGGTATGGGGGATTAAATACACCCAGATATAGGATTGGGGAATGTGTAGTGTAATATGTAAGTTGTTACTAAAGGTATAAATATAAATTATAAGTGGAGTATATCCACAAGTGAAATCAAAGTTAATAAATCAAGACAGAGTGTTAACGATTTAAAAGATACACATTTATTTAATACAATATGATAAAAGTAGGATAAGAATCAATGCACACGTAGTGTCTGGTGTGATGGTTGACAGATATAAATACCTAGCTCTAAGGATGAGCTCGAACAAGCAAATTACAATAGGTAAGTATTTGGAAATATCTTAAACACTGGTAGCACGCTAATCCTAGATAAAAAAAACACAGTACAATAATAGTAATATTGCTCTAGCTAGAGCTAAAAGTACCTAAATGTAATTATGTACATAAGTGAATATAAAATGAAAAAAATGACAGACTGTTATAAAGCAGATACCAAGAAATGCTAGCTGACTGGACGTCCAGTTAAAAATAGTACATATAATTTAAAACACAGAAAAAATAGCTGCCAATGGGAACAAAGGTGCTTGCTGCCCAATAAAACTAAGGTCTATATATACAGACAGTGGCTAGAAAAAATGACCGGTCACATATATAGTGGAAGATATCAAGCAGGATTGCTGTAGGAAATGTGAACAGTTCACTCTCATATGTAGTTGATCTTGCTCTGGTGAGTAGTGGATCAAGCTCACATATGAGAGGGGTACCTGAAAGTTGCCGGCTCAATATCCGTTTGTGCGGATGGCTACCAGGAGCCGTGCAAATAATGATAGAGTGAAGTGGGAAATCCCCTTGTCAGAGCTTGAATCCTTTGGGTCTTTACTCTCCTCTCGCGGACCGCTTGCTTTACCACTGTCCTCTAGGCTGACAGGTACGGTGCAGGTCGCTGCGGCTGTATCAAATCCTCTTGGCTGTGTTAGTGACGTCTCCGCTTACGTTTTAGAGGTTTTTGCGTGCGGTCGTCATCAGCTGGGCTCGAGTTGGAATATGTCCAAATAGATCCACTCAAATTGCAGAGTTCACCAAGCGTCTTTAATTCACGCTTGAGATATGACAGTTCTTTTTTTGTGTAAAAAAGGGTAGAGCAGTGGGCCAAACTTCAACGCGTTTCCCCCCTTCCTTGGGGCTTTTTCAAGAAGTGTTTTAGTGTCAGTATTGGGTGCTATTAAATACCCCTCCTCTTGTTTGTGATAGGTTAATCTTAATACAGGGGTGTGGATAGCTCCACAATGCCTTCTTAAGGTGGTTCAGGTAAAGATGCCTTTGTTAAAAGCAGTAGTAATCCTTTATTTTAAAAAAACTTTTATTTTAAAAACACATAAAACAGATAAAACAATATATCTATATATTTTGCACTTAGCGCAGTACTAGTCAAATCACACTTTTAGGTGGTCAAATGTAGGGAAATCTGTAAACTAAACTGTTGCATATATAGAAGAGTTAATTCCCTTATAGTACAGTATTTTCTTCTTTTAAATGTGTGAATATAACTCGCAGAGTATAAATCTCTCAAACATATAGCGGTACATTGAACAGTGATTAAGAAAGAATAGGGATAGAACCAGTGTCACACTGAGGGGTATATGTTAGTATGCTCTAAAGCTTGTCCTATTCATCAAACATAAATGGTGTTATATCCAATTCAGAGTTAAGCCCTAATGGGTGTAAAGTTTTCATGTTATATATTAATTCTGCCTCTTTTTTAAGTAACTTGGTATCAAAATTACCCCCTCTCCAGTCGGGCTTCACTTTCATTATGCCCCAAAAGGAAAGATCTTTAATTCTGTTATTGTGTACATCTCTGAAGTGTTTATACAAGTGTGTATCCATTTTCCCTTTTTCTATTATGCAGAGATGTTCTCTTATTCGTTCTCTTAGCGTTCTTGAGGTCTCCCCTAGGTACTGTTTTTTACAACTACATTGTAATAAATAGATTATACCCTTATCGGTACAGTGTATTGTGTCTCTAATATGGAATGTCTCACCAGTTTGTGTTGACTTGTATTCTTTAATTTTGCTGCTATAGTGGCATGATCTCTAGCAATGGCATGGAAAAAATCCATATAGTGGGTTACCTGATAGGTCCTGTTCTTTTAAATTATTTTTCAGTTTGAATTCACTGGGTGCTAATAAGGTTTTTAGATTTCTAGCTTTTTTATAAATAAATTTCGGATTTTTGGAAATTTTGTCTCCTATAATCGGATCTTTTCTGACATGATGCCAATGTTTTCTAATAATTTTCTCTATTCTTTTGTGTTCTCCATTGTATTGTGTTATGAAGGGGACTATTATCTCATCAGTTTCTTTTGATTTCTATTGTAGTTTTATCTTTATATTTTAGTAGTGCTGTCTATCTATGAGTCTAATTTCCTTAAGATTGTCTTCTATTAATTTGTCTTCGTATCCTTTTTCACCATATTTTGAACTCAAGATTTTTAGCTTGTTCCTCATAGTCTAATATGTTAAACACTTTCTTCTCTTATTCAGCAAGGAACCTGGCGCTCTTGGAATATTATTTTTCCATTTTGACAAATGGCCAGCTATCTGCGTGTATAAAGTGTATTGAGTCAACTTTCTTAAAAAAAGTTTTTGTAGTAAATTATCTGTTTCAGTATAATGGTGTCAAGATCAAGAAAAGAGATTTATTCCCTGCTTAGTTCATAAGTGAAGGACAGTCCTTTATCATTAGTATTCATTGCTGTGAAGAATTCGATTAGTGAGGTATTATCTCCTTTCCAAATTATCAAAATATCATCTATGTATCTCTTGTATGACACCAGGTTTTTCGCCAAGCTACTAGAACCCAGAAATTCGGTTTCCCAATCTCCCATAAAAAGGTTTGCGTAGCTTGGCGCAAACCTGGTGCCCATAGCTGTACCTTTTATTTGTAAGTACATCTTTTGGTTAAAGGAGAAGGTGTTATTCTCTAATATAAATCTGATGCTGTCAAGTATAAATTCTCTTTGTTCTCTATCCATTGTATTGTCTTTTAGAAGAAAGTTTGAAACCGCCTTGATACCTAATTCATGTGCAATATTTGTATAGAGAGATGTCACATCACAGGTTGCCATTATTATCTCTCCCTCTACTTTTAGATTATCTAATAATTGTAAAACTTGGGTTGAGTCTCTCAAAAAAGATGGCAATTGTCTTACGTATTTTTGAAGAAACTTATCAATATACTGAGATAAGTTTGCAGTAAGTGACTGTATGCCTGATATAATTGGGCGGCCTGGGGGATTTTCTAAACTTTTGTGTATTTTAGGCAAGAAATAAAATATTGGTATTTTCGGGAATTTTGGATATAGAAAATTGTATTCTTTTGTGTTTAGAATGCCTTTTGTCTTAGCTTTATCTAAATGCATCTTTAGAATGATTTGGTCGGCTCTTGTGGGGTCTCTCTTAAGTTCCCTATATGTTGAATGGTCTTTTAGTAATCTTTCTGCCTCTTGTATATAGTAGTCTTTATCCATAATAACAATTCCCCCCCCCCCCTTTGTCCGCTGGTTTGATGATGATGTCTTTATTCTTTTTTAACTTTTGAAGAGTGGCATTTTCTGACTTGGTCAAATTTAATGAAAGTTTCTTATTAAAATTGCATTTTTCAAGATCTTTCTGGACTAATTTTTCAAAGATTTCAACATTTTTACCTTTATCATGTACCGGGTAAAATCTGGATTTTGGTTTTAATTCCGTGTGTATAAATTTAGTGGTAGTTATTGTTGGTTGTTTAATATTAAATTCTAGAGGATGTTTCAGAAAGTGTCTTTTTAACGTTAATTTTCGTACGAATTGTGTCACATTGATGTGCGTCTCAAATTTATTGAGTTTTGTGGTTGGGGCAAATGTTAAACCACGTCCTAATACTTCTCTTTCTTCCTTACTCAACTCTATTTTACTGATGTTGAAAATTCCTTGGTTAGAGGGTTCTACCATATCTCCCTTCTTTCTCTGGGTCTCTTTATTAGTTCGTCTCCTTCCTCCTCTCTTTCCTCTAATGCTCTTTTTCTTTGACTCATTAGAGGAGCCAGTTGTACTTTTTCTAGGATTACCCCCCTTGCGTGCTCTGCTCTTGAGTTGTCCCCTAAAAAATGGGCTCCTTGGGGTATGTCATTTCTATCTGTCTCTGATTCATTTTCTGGTTTATGTGATAGGGGGTTGGTATCTATTTTCTCAAGGGTATACGCCAATTTTTTTCATTTCTCTGTTTAATATATTTTGTCTTTCTGGGATCGGTCTATCTGAAGTTTTATCGTTTCTCTATTCGTGTGGGGGGTAGCCATTATGTCTTTCCATACCTGGTCTCTCTAAGTTCTCTAAGTTCCTAATGTCTCGTCCATTCATGTGAGGGATAGCTTATTATAATGGCAACATTGGCATCATGGTCAGAGAAGATCCCGATTATAGGAGACAAAATTTCCAAAAATCCGAAAATTTATTTATAAAAAAGGCTAGAAATCTAAAAAACCTTATTAGCACCCAGTGAATTCAAACTGAAAAATAATTTAAAAGAACAGGACCTATCAGGTAAGCCCACTATATGGATTTTTTCCATGCCATTGCTGTACTATAGCAGCAAAAATTAAAGAATACAAGTCAACACAAACTGGTGAGACATTCCATATTAGAGACACAATACGCTGTACCGATAAGGGGTATAATCTATTTATTCAAATGTAGTTGTAAAAAAACAGTACCTAGGGGAGACCTCAGAACGCTAAGAGACGAATAAGAGAACATCTCTGCATAATAGAAAAAAGGTGGAAAATTGGATACACTCTTGTATAAACACTTCAGAGATGTACACAATAACAGAATTAAAGATCTTTCCTTTTGGGGCATAAATGAAAGTGAAGCCCGACTGGAGAGGGGGTAATTTTGATACCAAGTTACTTCTAAAAAAGAGGCAGAAGTTAATATATAACATGAAAACTTTACAACCATTAGGGCTTTAACTCTGAATTGGATATAACACCATTTATTTTGATGAAGTAGGACAAGCTTTAGAGCATACTAACATATACCCCTCATTGTGACACTGGTTCTATCCCTATTCTTTCTTAATCACTGTTCAATGTACCGCTATATGTTTGAGAAGATTTATACTCTGCGAGTTATATTCCACACATTTAAAAGAAGAAAATACTGTACTATAAGGGAATTAACTCTTCTATATATGCAACAGTTTAGTGTTACAGATTTTCGCTACATTTGACCACCTAAAAGTGTGATTTAAACTAGTACTCGCGCTAAGTGCAAAATATATAGATATATTGTTTTATCGGTTTTGATGTGTTTTAAAATAAAAGTTTTTTAAAATAAAGGATTACTACTGCTTTTAACAAAGGCATCTTTACCTGAACCACCTTAAGAAGGCATTGTGGGAAATCCACACCCCTGTATTTAAGATTAACCTATCACAAACAAGAGGAGGGGTAATTAATAGCACCCAATACTGACTACTAAAACACTTCTTGAAAAAAGCCCCAAGGAAGGGGGGAAACGCGTTGGAAGTTTGGCCCACTGCTCTACCCTTTTGTTACACAAAAAAAGAACTGTCATTATCGCAAGCGTGAATTAAAGACGCTTGGTGAACTCTGCAATTTGAGCGGATCTATTTGGACTTATTCCAACTCGAGCCCAGCTGATGACGAGCCGCACGCAAAAACTTCTAAAACGTAAGCGGAGACTGTCACTAACACAGCCAAGAGGATTTGATACAGCCGCAGCGACCTGCACCGTACCTGTCAGCCTAGAGACAGTGGTAAAGCAAGCGGTCCGCGAGAGGAGAGTAAAGACCCAAAGGATTCAGCTCTGACAAGGGGATTTCCCACTTCACTCTACATTATATGCCACGGCTCCTGGTAGCCATCCGCACAAACGGATATTGAGCCGGCAACTTTCAGGTACCACCTCTCATATGTGAGCTTGATCCACTACTCACGCAGAGCAAGATCAACTACATGATGAGAGTGAACTGTTCACATTTCCTACAGCAAATCCTGCTTGATATCATTCCACTATATATGTGACCGGTCATTTTTTCTAGCCACTGTCTGTATATATAGAACCTTTAGTTTTATTGGGCAGCAAGCACCTTTGTTCCCATTGGCCAGCTATTTTTTTCTGTGTTTTAAATTATATGTACTATTTTTAACTGGACGTCCAGTCAGCCTAGCATTTCTTAGTATCTGCTTTATAAAGTCTGTCATTTTTTTTTCATTTTATATTCACTTATGTACATAATTACATTTAGGTACTTTTAGCTCTAGCTAGAGCAATATTACTATTATTGTACTGTGTTTTTTTTGATCTAGGATTAGCGTGCTACCAGTGTTTAAGATATTTCCAAAATACTTACCTATTGTACAATTGCTTGTTCGAGCTCATCCTTAGAGCTAGGTATTTATATCTGTCAACCATCACACCAGAACTACGTGTGCATTCTTATCCTACTTTTATCATATTGTATGTTATAAATGTGTATCTTTTAAAATCGTTAACACTCTGTCTTGATTTATTAACTTTGATTTCACTTGTGGAGTATACTCCACTTATAATTTTTTATTAAACCTTAGTAACAACTTACATATTACACTACACATTCCCCAATCCTATATCTGGGGTGTATTTAATCCCCCATACCTATTGAGAATTACTCATTTATTTTGAGCTGTTACTATGAGTCAGGATGGATTTTTGCAGAAAGACACTCCCTGCATCTCCAGACTCTTTACTTTTGCCCAGGGCCCTCACTGAGAGGCTGACAGGACTACTTAAAAACTACCAGTCCCACTGCGAAGAGTAACTACCCTCCCATAAGAGACTACTCTGAAAACTCCGGCACTTCTCTGCCATCCTCCTGTGACGAAAGGCAAAGAATGACTGGGGGGATTAGAGAAGTGGGGAGGTATTTTAAACCTTTGGCTGGGGTGTCTTTGACCTCCATCCTGGAGGCCAGGTTCTTAATTCCCAACAGTAATGAATGAAGCCGTGGACTCTCCTCCCCTTTAAGATGGAAATATATGTATATATTCATATACATATATATTTTAAATATACTGCCCAACACTGCGCGACTTACTCCCTCTGCTGCGCTATTTTCTGTGCCGTGTCTATTGCATCAAAGCAAGTCTCCCATTTGGGGCCTCTGGAAGAGTGCTTCGCTATTGTGAAAAGCTTCCATGCAATGCAAACACGAGGTCGTGCTCGCATGCGCTTTACTTGTAATACCAGCGAACATTGGTGTGCGTCGGTATTACTAAGTGTAGTGCAAATATCGCGATTGCAAAAGTGCAATTTTGCACTCCACTCGTAATCTAGCCCAATATGTGGAATGCTGAGGAAAAACATTTTTTTATATTAATATGTAATACCCAGATATTGGCCTAGATTCATATAAAATACATTTCTGAAGCTAATATTTTGCAGAAAAAAAAACTTGCCACAACATCACTCACAGCTCAAAACTTTTGGAATTCATACTCGTCCCTTATCGCAAACATGAGCTGTAAGTCACTCTTCATTATAAGCAAAAGAGATGCATCTATTTTATAGCTGTTTCTACAGTGGAAAGATAGCGGAATCTATAAACATCTTCAAAACTTTACAGAACAAATAAATTTAAAATCTAAAATAAAAAATATAAAATATTTTTTTTTTTTTAAAACTCCATCTAAAACATCATTCTACTCTAAATATGGAATACTCGCATTGGCAAAAATGCTCCTTGTAAAAGCTATCACTGGTTTAGTGTTAGAAATTTCCTCTACACGTGCATGTGAAGCATAGCTAGATATTATCAGTGTGCCAGCATTTTTAAATCCTGCAGCTGCTCAGAGCCCCAGTGATGCTTGTATCATGTAAGCAATTAACAAATTGAGTCATCACCAGCAAGTGGCTGTGTTTAAAATGCTGGTGCATGGTGCATACTTAAATACACTCTTGAAATAACTATGGCCTAGATTTTGGAGTTTGGCGGTAGCCGCGAAAACCAGCGTTAGAGGCTCCTAACGCTGGTTTTAGGCTACCGCCGGTAATTGGAGTTCAGTCAAAAAGGGTCTAACGCTCACCTTTTCAGCGCCGACTTTTTCCATACCCGCATGATCCCCTTACTTCAATTGCGTATCCTATCTTTTCAATGGGATCTTCCTAACTCCGGTATTTAGAGTCGTGTCTGAAGTGAGCGTTAGAAATCTAACGACAAAACTCCAGCGCAGAAAAAAAGTCAGGTAGTTAAGAGCTTTCTGGGCTAACGCCGGTTCATAAAGCTCTTAACTACTGTGCTCTAAAAGTACACTAACACCCATAAACTACCTATGTAACCCCTAAACCGAGGTCCCCCCCACATCGCCGACACTCGATTAAATTTTTAACCCCTAATCTGCCGACCGCCACCTACGTTATCCTTATGTACCCCTAATCTGCTGCCCTAACACACCGCCTCGACCCTATATTATATTTTATTAACCCCTAATCTGCCCCCCACAACGTCGCCGCCAGCTACCTACACTTATTAAACCCCTAATCTGCCGCCCGCGACACACGCCCGCCCCAGCTACATTATAGCTATGTACCCCTAATCTGCTGCCCTAACATCGCCGACCCCTATATTATATTTATTAACTCCCTAACCTGCCCCCCCTCAACGTCGCCTCCACCTACCTACAATAATTAACCCCTAATCTGCCGACCGCATGCCGCCGCCACCTACTATATAGCTATGTACCCCTAATACTGCTGCCCCTAACACCGCCGACCCCTATATTATATTTATTAACCCCTAATCTGCCCTCCCTAACATCGCCGACACCTAACTTCAATTATTAACCCCTAATCTGCCGGACCGAATCTCGCCGCTATTTCTAATAAATGTATTAACCCCTAAAGCTACAGTCTAACCCTAACACTAACACCCCCCCTAATTTAAATATAATTTAAATCTAACGAAATAAATTAACTCTTATTAAATAAACTATTCCTATTTAAACTAAATACTTGCCTGTAAATATAAACCCTAATATAGCTACAATATAAATCATAATTATATTATAGCTATTTTAGGATTTATATTTATTTACAGGTAATTTTGTATTTATTTTAACCAGGTACAATAGCTATTAATTAGTTTAAGAACTATTTAATAGCTAAAATAGTTAAAATAATTACAAAATTACCTGTAAAATAAATCCTAACCTGTTACAATTAAACCTAACACTACACGATCAATAAATAAATTAAATAAAATACCTACAATTACCTACAATTTAAACCTAACACTACACTATCAATAAATTAATTAAATACAATACATACAAATAACTACAATGAAATAAACTAACTAAAGTACAAAAAATAAAAAAGAACTAAGTTTACAAAAATAAAAAAATATTTACAAACATAAGAAAAATATTACAACAATTTTAAACTAATTATACCTACTCTAAGCCCCCTAATAAAATAACAAAGCCCCAAAATAAAAAAATTTGCCCTACCCTAATTCTAAATTACAAAAGTTCAAAGCTCTTTTACCTTACCAGCCCTGAACAGGGCCCTTTGCGGGGCATGCCCCAAGAAATTCAGCTCTTTTTCCTGTAAAAAAACACATACAATACCCCCCAACCTTACAACCCACCACCCACATCCCCCTAATCTCACCCAAACCCCCCTTAAATAAACCTAACACTAAGCCCCGGAAGATCTTACTACCTTGTCTTCACCTCACCGGTTATCACACCGATCCATCCTGGCTCCGATATCTTCATCTAAGCCCAAGCGGGGGCTAGACATCCATCATCCGACGGCTGAAGAAGTTCAGAAGAGGCTCCAAAGTCTTCATCCTATCCGGGAAGAAGAGTAGATCCGGACCGGCAACCATCTTCTTCCAAGTGGCATCTTCTATCTTCATCCGATGAGGACCGGCTCCATCTTGAAGACCTCCACCGCGGACCCATCTTCTTCTGACGACGACTTCCCGACGAATGACGGTTCCTTTAAGGGACGTCATCCAAGATGGCGTCCCTCGAATTCCGATTGGCTGATAGGATTCTATCAGCCAATCGAAATTAAGTTAGGAAAATTCTGATTGGCTGATGGAATCAGCCAATCAGAATCAAGTTCAATCCGATTGGCTGATCCAATCAGCCAATCAGATTGAGCTTGCATTCTATTGGCTGATCGGAACAGCCAATAGAATGCAAGCTCAATCTGATTGGCTGATTAGATCAGCCAATCGGATTGAACTTGATTCTGTTTGGCTGATTCCATCAGCCAATCAGAATATTCCTACCTTAATTCCGATTGGCTGATAGAATCCTATCAGCCAATCGGAATTCGAGGGGACGCCATCTTGGATGACGTCATTTAAAGGAACCGTCATTCCGGGTCGTAAGTCGTCGGTTGAGAGGATGTTTCCGCGTCGGCTTGGGAAGAAGATGGGTCCGCTCCGCTCCAGAAGAAAGAAGATTGAAGATGCGGCTTGATAGAAGACTTCATCCAGATGATTGACTTCCGACTTCAGCCCGAGATGGATTTCTTCAGTCGCCGCTTGGATCCAGACTTCAGCCCGAGGATGGACGGTCACTCTTCAGCCCCCGCTTGGGCTTGGATCAACACTTCCGAGGCTTGGATCAAGACTATCCGAGGACGGGATCGGTGAACCTGGCGAGGGTGAAGATAAGGTAGGAAGATCTTCAGGGGCTAGTGTTAGGTTTATTAAGGGGGGTTTGGGTTAGATTAGGGTTATGTGGGTGGTGGGTTGTAATTTTGGGGGTATTGTATGTTTTTTTTTACAGGCAAAAGAGCTGAATTTCTTGGGGCATGCCCCGGCAAAGGGCCCTGTTCAGGGCTGGTAAGGTAAAAAGAGCTTTGAACTTTTTTAATTTAGAATAGGGTAGGGCATTTTTTATTTTGGGGGCTTTGTTATTTTATTAGGGGGGCTTAGAGTAGGTGTAATTAGTTTAAAATTGTAATATTTTTTCTAATGTTATGTAAATATTTTTTATTTTTGTAACTTAGTTCTTTTTTATTTTTTGTACTTTAGTTAGTTTATTTCATTGTATTTATTTGTAGATATTGTATTTAAATAATTTTATTGATAGTGTAGTGTGGGGTTTAATTGTAACTTAGGTTAGGATTTATTTTACAGGTAATTTTGTAATTATTTTAACTATTTTAGCTATTAAAATAGTTCTTAACTATTTAATAGCTATTGTACCTGGTTAAAATAAATACAAAGTTACATGTAAAATAAATATAAATCCTAAAATAGCTATAATATAATTATAATTTATATTGTAGCTATATTAGGATTTATTTTACAGGTAAGTATTTAGCTTTAAATAGGAATAATTTATTTAATAAGAGTTAATTAATTTCGTTAGATTAAAATTATATTTAATTTAGGGGGGTGTTAGTGTTAGGGTTAGACTTAGCTTTAGGGGTTAATACATTTATTAGAATAGCGGCGAGCTCCAGTCGGCAGATTAGGGGTTAATGTTTGAAGTTAGGTGTCGGCGATGTTAGGGAGGGCAGATTAGGGGTTAATACTATTTATTATAGGGTTATTGAGGTGGGAGTGAGGCGGATTAGGGGTTAATAACTTTATTATAATAGCGGTGCGGTCCGGTCGGCAGATTAGGGGTTAATAAGTGTAGGCAGGTGGAGGCGACGTTGTGGGGGGCAGATTAGGGGTTAATAAATATAATATAGGGGTCGGCGGTGTTAGGGGCAGCAGATTAGGGGCACATAGGGATAATGTAAGTAGCTGCGGTTTACGGAGTGGCAGATTAGGGGTTAAAAATAATATGCAGGGGTCAGCGATAGCGGGGGCGGCAGAATAGGGGTTAATAAGTGTAAGGTTAGAGGTGTTTAGACTCGGGGTACATGTTAGAGTGTTAGGTGCAGACTTAGGAAGTGTTTCCCCATAGACAACAATGGGGCTGCGTTAGGAGCTGAACGCGGCTTTTTTGCAGGTGTTAGGTTTTTTTTCAGCTCAAACAGCCCCATTGTTTTCTATGGGGGAATCGTGCACGAGCACGTTTTTGAGGCTGGCCGCATCCGTAAGCAACTCTGGTATTGAGAGTTGAAGTTGCGTTAAATATGCTCTACGCTCCTTTTTTGGAGCCTAACGCAGCCATTCTGTGGACTCTCAATACCAGAGTTATTTTAAAGGTGCGGCCAGAAAAAAGCCAGCGTTAGCTACACGGGTCGTTACCGACAAAACTCTAAATCTAGCCGTATAGCTTTTATTAGAAGCATTTTTGCTAATTTATGTATATTGCAAAAATGCTTTTATTCAAAAGTGAAATGCACCCGTGTTAATTTCAATTTTGACTGGAATGTCCCTTGTAATGAGATATAAAAGAGAGAGAGAAAAACACCAAAAATGTTTTTGTTTAAAAAGATAGATAATCCATTTATTTACTATTCTCCATTTTTGCATAACCAACACTTTTATATTAATATACTATTTACCTCTGTAATTACCTTGTATCTAAGCTTCTGCAGACTGCCCCCTTATTTCAGATCTTTTGACACTTGCAGTTCACGCAATTAGTGCTGACTCTTAAATAACTCCATGTGTGTGAGCACAATGTTATTCATATGAAACACATGAACTAATGCCCTCTAACTGTGAAAAACTGTCAAATGCATTCAGATAAGAGGTGGCCTTCAAGGGCTTAGAAATTAGCATATGAGCCTACCTAGGTTTAGCTTTCTACTAAGATTCCCAAGAGAACAAAGCAAATTTGATGATAAAAGTAAATTAGAAAGTTTTTTTTTTTTAAATTTAGGAAAAAAGTAAATTAGAATGTTTTTTTAAAATTGCATGCCCTATCTGAATCATGAAAGTTTCATTTGGACATGCTATGTGCCATGGACATGCTATGTGATCTCATATTTTGGGTGTGTAGCTTCTTAAAGTGATTGGTGAGGAAATTCTACTGATCTGAGGTTTTAGAAACCTAAAAGGGGTTTCCTAGACATGCCTCCACGTTCTGACCAGAGGTCTCATGTCTTGGACATGCAGCTTCCTAAAGCTTTTGATGGTGTCATACTTATATAATATGTGCTCAGCATAAACAGGATGCTAAGACCTGCTTCTGGTCTGGGGTTTTATGCGTTGGCCAGCTTCTGATTTATTTATTTCTTGACACGATAAATCCATGGATCATCTAATTACTATTGGGAATATCACTCCTGCCCAGCAGGAGGCGGCAAAGAGCACCACAGCAAAGCAAATTAAAGGAAGAAGGAAGCAACAAGGTGCAGAGGTGTCTGATGTTTATAACATACCAACAACCTGTCTAAAGAACAGGGTGGGCCCGTGGACTCATTGTGTCAAGAAAGAAAGACATTTATCAGGTAAGCATACATTTTGTTTTCTTTCTAAAGACACGATGAGTCCACGGATCATCTAATTACTATGGGAATCAATACCCAAGCTAGAGTACACAGATGATAAGGGAGGGACAAGACAGGGGAACCTAACGGAAGGCACCACTGCTTGAAGAACTTTCTCCCCAAAGCAGCCTTCAGCCCAGCAAAAGTGTCAAATTTGGTAGAATTTTGAAAAAGGTGTTAAGAGAGGAGCCAAGTTGCAGCCTTGCAAATCTGTTCCACAGAAGCTTCATTTTGAATGCCCAGGAAGAGGAAACAGCCCTCGTAATGAACAGAACTCTCTCAGGAGGCTGCTGTCCAGCAGTTTCATAGGCAAAGCGAATAATAATCTTCAAGCCACAAAGGAAAGTGAAGTAGCCGTAGCTTTCTGTCCCTTACGTTTCCCAGAGAATACCACAAACAGAGCAGAAGATTGACTAACATCCTTAGTTTCCTGTAAATAAAATTTTTAGAGCATGTACCATGTCCAGATTGTGTAGAAGCAGTTCCTTCTGGCAAGAAGGATTAGGACACAAGGAAGAAACAACAATCTCCTGATTAATGTTATGGTCAGAAACTACTTTAGGGAGAAACCCTAATTAGGTACATAAAACAACCTTATCCTAATGAAAAATAAGGTAAGGAGACTTATACTGTAATGCCGAGAGCTCTGGCACTCTATGAGCAGATGAAATAGCAACAAAAATTAAAACTTTCCAAGATAACAACTTAATATCTAAGGAATGCATAGGATCAAACGGAGCCCCTTGAAGAACCTTAAGAACTAAATTAAGACTCTAGGGAGGAGTAACTGGTTTAAACACAGGCCTGATCCTGACCAAGGCCTGACAAAACGATTGCACGTCTGGTACATCTGCCAGACGTTTATGTAACAAAATAGACAGGGCAGATATTTGACTCTTTAGGGAACTTGCAGATAATCCCTTCTCCAAACCTTCTTGGAGAAAGGACAGAATTATAGGAATCCTAGCTCTACTCCAAGAGTAGCCCTTGGATTCACACCAATATAGATATTTATGCCATATCTTGTGGTAAATCTTTCTAGTCACAGGTTTACAAGCCTGAATCATGATCTCTATGACTGATTCCGAAAATCCCCACTTGGATAAAAGCGTTCAATCTCCAGGCAGTCAGCTTCAGAGAAACTAGATTTGGATGAAGGAAGGGCCCTTGAAGTAGAAGGTCCTTCTTCAACGGAAGTCTGCAAGGTGGAAGAGATGACACCAGATCTGCATACCAAATTCTGCGAGGCCATGCCGGAGCAATGAGGATCACTGATGCCCTCTCCTGCTTGATTCGAGCAATGACCTGAGGTAGAAGAGCGAACGGAGGAAATAGGTAGGCAAGACTGAAATTCCAAGGTACCACCAGGGCATCTATCAGTACAGTCTGAGGGTCCCTTGACCTTGACCCATACCTCCAGAAGCTTGGCATTCTGCCGAGATGCCATGAGATCCATTTCCGCTGACCTCATTTGAGAATCAGGCTGGAAAACACTTCCCGGATGGAGTTCCCACTCCCCCGGGTGAAAGGTCTGCCTGGCTCAGGAAGTCTGCCTCCCAGTTGTCCACCCCTGGGAGTGTGGGAGCGCCAACAGACAGCAATTGTGGGTCCGATACCCACTGAATTATCTTGGCTACTTATGTCATGGCTAAGGAACTCTGAGGTTCCTCCCTGATGGTTGATGTAAGCCACTGAATTTATGTTGTCTGACTGGAACCTGATGAACCAGGCCGAGGCTAACTGGGGCCAGGCCAGAAGAGCATTGAAGATTGCTCTCAGCTCCAGAATGATTATGGGCAGAACAGATTCCAACTAAGTCCAAGTTCCCTAAGCCTTTAGAGAGCCCCAGACTGCTCCCCCATCCCAGAAGGCTGGCGTCTGATGTTACAATCACCCAAGAGAGGTCCTGTGAAAGCAGGTTCCCTGGGAGAGATGATCCTGAGACAACTACCAAAGAAGAGAATCTCTTGTCTCCTGCTCCAGCTGTATTTGCGGAGACACATCCGCATAATCTCCGTTCCACTGACTGAGCATGTTTAACTGCAGAAGTCTGAGGCAGAAATGGGCAAACGGGATGATGTCCATTGCCGCTACCATCAGCCCGATTACCTCCATGCACTGAGCCACTGATGGCCGAGTAGAGGACTGAAGCGCTAGGCAAGAATTGAAAAACTTTGATTTCTTGACTTATGTCAGAAAAAATCTTCATTCATAAGGAATCTATTATGGTTCCCAAGAAGATTACCCTTGTATTTGTAACTAAGGAGCATTTTTCCAAATGTACCTTCCATCCGTGAGATCGCAGGAAAGATAACAATATTTCAGTGTGGGGATCTTGCTTGTTGAAAGGATGGAGCCTGGACCAGGATGTCGTACAAATAAGGCGTCACTGCAATGCCCTGCAAATCGGAGCACCACCAATAGGATCCCAGAACCTTCGAGAAAATTCTGGGAGCTCTGGCAATGGCCGAATGGAAGATCCATGAACTGGAAGTGTTTGTCTAGAAATTATAAAAGTATTTTCTATAAGAAAAAACTAAGGGGACGCGCTGTAGTGTTGTTAGAAATTGTGTTGATGTGAATGAAATCCCTCTGGTATCGTGTGAGTTGAACCGTGACAGATAAGTATGTGAGAGTAGAGGTGTATAGTGGTATATGATTGAGTGAAATCTTGTTATTCAAAGGAGAATGTGTGACTTGTTTACAAACCGTAAGACTTGAAACAATTGTGATACATAAGCAAAAAAATCAAGAAACAATTGTGATACCTAAACAAAAAATCAGTGGAATATTGCAAAGAACTAAAGACTTGCAAACAAAATATGGTGAACAGTTTGAATTTGATTAAACTCAAAAAACTGAAAAGTCCAATATGTGATAAGTGGTTCAGAGATAAAAAGTCCAAATTCAATGTAAAGGATATATAAAGAACAAAAGTTCAAAGGGATCAAAACAAATGGCTTGCTCCGCTTGAATCCAAGGTGTGATGAATCAGGAAATCTAGGAGGATAGAAAAACAAGGGGCGCCAACATAGTGTGAATCAGTTGGAAAACTGGAAAACAGTAGTTATAATAAAATCTACTCACAAGTGGAGTGGCACCTAGAACCAACTGGGGTGCATACAGGCAGGCTGACATTCAGGACCAGCAGTCAGTACGCTGGGGGTCTCACCCGGGAGACCTGTGGGTGGGTCAGATGAGGTAGATGGAGTCGGCTGTGTGTCGTCTGGTGAGCCGGATCGCCACTGTGGAAGTCCAAAGGGCTGTGTTGTTTATCCCAAAAGGGTAGCTGCTCACACGATCAGCCTTGTTTCCAAACGAGTTTCCAATATCAGTGTATGAAACAAAGGGATAAAAACCAACTGGGTATAACCACTGCAAACTGTGGTAATATTAAAAAGGCACAGAAAACCGGGTCTGTCTAAAAACAAGTATTTAATTGCTACGCGTTTTCTCAGTCCGTAAAGGACTGTTTCCTCAGGCATATACAAAGGTGTTCAACAGGCTAACCATTTATACCTGACAGTGACCCGGAATAAAAATGTGGAGGTCATCTCCAAAGAATTGACAATAAAATGTTAAAAACAAAAATACAATAAAAAATGGAACATGTATTAAAAATTGTGTTTGAGCAGCAATCAGATAATATATTCATATCATGAAAAAAACAAAAAACAAAAAGAACAAACATAAAAACAGCATGTATTTGCATTGATGGAGTAACACCTGTGATAGTGTTTTCTGAAAAAAAAAAAAAAAAAATGCTAAACCTGTGTATGTATCCTATCCTATAGATAAACATGTTGTCACCTCAAAAGACTATTGGTTATATGAAAATAAGATCCCAATGGTGACTATTGTTTAGTGTGGCAAAACAAATCTGTATATAATCAATAAAGAATATATATAAACTAGAAAAAATATATATATGTTTTCCTCTGTGTTGGACTCGAACCCTTGACCTTGTGTATGCTAGGCTTTTACTGATCTAAAAGAGCTATTCAGATATGACAACAAATGAAATTGATATCACTTGTAATATACCTAACAATAGTAGATAATATGGATGTATTAGAAATATGAGTTTGCAGAAACATTGTTCTTGTAAAGAGCCCTCATATCTTATATTCTAGAAAACAAAAATAAGATGGTTATGGTCGATAGATTCTAGATAGAACAAGAAAAATGGTCTTATATGTATCTAGATAATGATTTAAGGAACGCTATCTCAAACTAGCGGTCCCAAATATAAATTAAATATCTATGTAAATGTTGAAGGTGTTGGATGATGATTAAATGGAAAGAATATAGCAATCCTTGTTTGGAGAGATATAAATACGCTATATGCTAGCTGTTGTAATACTGGGTAAAAAAGTGATGTAAAAATGGTAATAATTAATTTATATTTGGGGACCGCTAGTTTGAGATAGCGTTCCTTAAATCATTATCTAGATACATATAAGACCCATTTTTCTTGTTCTATCTAGAATCTATCGACCATAACCATCTTATTTTTGTTTTCTAGAATATAAGATATGAGGGGCTCTTTACAAGAACATTGTTTCTGCAAACTCATATTTCTAATACATCCATATTATCTACTATTGTTTTGGTATATTACGAGTGATATCTAATTTCATTTGTTGTCATATCTGAATAGCTCTTTTAGATCAGTAAAAGCCTAGCATACACAAGGTCAAGGGTTCGAGTCCAACACAGAGGGAAAACATATATATATATTTTTTCTAGTTTATATATATCTTTATTGATTATATACAGATTTGTTTTGCACACTAAACCAATAGTCACCATTGGGGATCTTATTTTCATATAAACCCAATAGTCTTTTGAGGGTGACAACATGTTTATCTATAGATAGGATACATACACAGGTTTAGCTTTTTTTTTTTTTTTGTTTTTTTTCAGAAACACTATCACAGGTGTTACTCATCAATGCAAATACTTGCTGTTATTATGTTTGTTCTTTTTTGTTTTTTGTTTTTTTCATGATATGAATATATTATCTGATTGCTGCTCAAACACAATTTTGATACATGTTCCATTTTTTATTGTATTTTTGTTTTTTAACATTTTATTGTCAATTCTTTGGAGATGACCTCCACATTTTGATAACGGGTCACTGTCAGGTATAAATGGTAGCCTGTTGAACACCTTTGTATATGCCTGAGGAAACGGTCCTTTACGGACTGAGAAACGCGTAGCAATTAATACTTGTTTTTAGACAGACCCGGTTTTCTGTGCCTTTTTAATATTACCACAGTTTGCAGTGGGTTATACCCCAGTTTGGTTTTATCCCTTTGTTCCATACACTGATATTGGAAACTCGTTTGGGAAACAAGCTGATCGTGTAGCAGCTACCCTTTTGGGATAAACAACACAGCCCTTTGGACTTCCACAGTGGCGATTCGGCTCACCAGATGACACACAGCCGACTCCATCTACCTCATCTGACCCACCCACAGGTCTCCCGGGTGAGACCCCCAGCGTACTGACTGCTGGTCCTGAATGTCAGCCTGCCTGTATGCACCCAGTTGGTTCTAGGTGCCACTCCACTTGTGAGTAGATTTTATTATAACTACTGTTTTCCAGTTTTCCAAACTGATTCACACTATGTTGGCGCCCCTTGTTTTTCTATCCTCCTATTTGTCTAGAAATGCAAACCTTAGAAACTTGGGATGGTCCCTGTGGGTGGGAACATGCAGGTACGCATCCTTTAAATCCACGGTTGTCATAAATTGACCCTCTTGGATCAAAGGTAGAATGGAACGAATAGTTTCCATCTTGAAGGATGGTACTCTGAAGAATTAGTTTAAACTCTTAAGATCTAAAATTGGTCTGAAGGTTCCCTCCTTTTTGGGAACCACGAACAGATTGGTATAGAACCCCAGACCCCTTTCCTGCATCGGAACAGGAACTATCACTCCCAGGTCAGAGAGGTCCCGTACACAGTGTAAGAACGCCTCTCTTTTTGTCTCGTCTACAGATAATCTTGAAAGCAGAAACCTGCCCCTGAGAGAAAAGTTCTTGAACTCTAGTTTGTATCCCTGGGATACAATGTCCACCACCCAGGGATCCTGAACATCTCAAACCCAAGCCTGAATGAGGGATCCTGAACATCTCAAACCCAAGCCTGAATGAAGAAGGAAAGTGTGCCCCCTACAAGATCTGGTCCCGAATCGGGGGCAGGCCCTTCATGCTGTTTTTTGATTCAATAGCAGGCTTTTGGAGTGCTTTCCCTTGTTCCAAGACTGATTGGGTCTCCATGAAGAATCTATTATGGTTCTCAGAAGATTACCCTTGTATTTGGAACTAAGGGAGCTTTTTTTTCAAATTTACCTTCCATCCGTGAGATCGCTGGAAAGATAACAATATTTCAGTGTGGGATCTTGCTTGTTGAAAGGATGGAGCCTGGACCAGGATGTCGTACAAATAAGGTGTCACTGCAATGCCCTGCAATTGGAGCACCGCCAATAGGGATCCCAGAACCTTCGAGAAAATTCTGGGAGCTGTGGCAAGGCAGAATGGAAGAGCCACGAACTGGAAGTGTTTGTCTAGAAATGCAAACCTTAGAAACTTGTGATGGTCCCTGTGGATGGGAAACATGCAGGTTACGCATCCTTTAAATCCACGGTTGTCATAATTGACCCTCTTGGATCAAAGGAAGAATGGAACAAAATAGTTTCCATCTTGAAGGACGGTACTCTGAAGAATTAGTTTAAACTCTTAAGATCTAAAATTGGTTTGAAGGTTCCCTCCTTTTGGAACCACAAACAGATTGGTATAGAACCCCAGACCCCTTTCCTGCATCGAACAGGAACTATCACTCCCAGGTCATAGAGGCCTGTACACAGTGTAAGAACGCCTCTCTTTTTGTCTGGTCTATAGATAATCTTGAAAGCAGAAACCTGCCCCTGGGAAGAAAAGTTCTTGAACTCTAGTTTGTATCCCTGGGATACAATGTCCACCACCCAGGGATCCTGAACATCTCAAACCCAAGCCTGAATGAAGAAGGAAAGTCTGCCCCCTACAAGATCCGGTCCCGGATCGGGGGCAGTCCCTTCATGCTGTTTTTGATTCAATAGCAGGCTTTTTCGAGTGCTATTCCCCTTGTTCCAAGACTGATTGGGTCTCCATGAAGGTTTGGACTGCTCCTGCTTGGAAGAGGAAGTGGATGGATTTCCCTTGAAATTTCAAAACAAAAATTACTCTGACGTCCCTTTTTGTTTGTTTCTCTTATCCTGAGGGAGAAAATTACCCTTTCCCCCCGTAATGTCAGAAATTATTTCCGTCAAACCCAGTCCAAACAAGGTCTTTCTCTTGTAAGGGAATTGCCAAAAGTTTAGACTTAGGATGACACATCCGTAGACCAAGATTTTAACCATAAAGCTCTGTGGGCTAGCACAGCAAAACCTGAAATCTTTGCTCCCAGTTTAATAACCTGTAGGGAAGCATCCGTAATAAAGGAATAGGCCAATTTAAGGGCCTTTATCCTATCCTGGATCTCCTACAAGGGTAGTGTCTGTCCTAATAGAATCAGACAATGCATCAAACCAGTATGCCGCTGCACTAGTGACGGTAGCAATGTACACTGCAGGTTGCCATTGTAAACCCTGGTGTACATACATCTTCTTGAGTAACCCCTCTAATTGTTTGTCCATAGGATCCTTAAAAGCACAACTATCCTCTATGGGGGATAGTAGTCCTCTTAGCCAGAGTGGATATTGCCCTTCCAACTTGGGGTACTGTTTGCCAAGACCTCCTTGATAGAGTCCGCAATGGGAAACATCTTTTTAAATATAGGGGATGGAGAAAAAGGGATACCCGGTCTCTCCCATTCCTTAGCCATGATCTCAGTAGCTCGATCTGGTACAGGAAAAAACCTCCACCATTGAAGGTACATCAACATATTTGTTTAGCTTACTGGATTTCTTAGGAGTAACTACGACCATGGGTGTCGCTGTCGTCCAGAGTAGCTAAAACCTCCTTAAGTAACAGACGGAGGTGTTCTAGCTTGAACCTGAAATATACATCTTCAGTATCAGCAGGAGGAATTATACTTTCAGAGTCTGAGATTTCACCCTCAGATGCTACCAAAGTATCCTCCTCCTCAGGCTTCTGGGAGGGGGCATTCAAAATAGCAACAACTGCCTCAGTAACCGTGCTTACTGAATGTTTATTTTTCCTCTTGCGCTTTCCCTGCAGCATGGGGAAAAGCAGACAATGCATCACAAACCGCAGAGGACATGAGAGAAGCGATGTCTTGCCACGTAACTCCAGGAGGAGTTAGAGAGGAAGCGCAGGGCACTGCATTTGTGGGCAATAAAAGTTGGGACGCTTGAGGAGAAAGCTGCGGCATATATTGACCATTGTCATTAGACTCCTGAACAGCATCTGTCTTAGATAATGTTGGCTCAGAAGAAAGTCTATCCCTATAATTTAAAGTTCTCGTCAATACATGAGGGAACAGAAAGGGATTGGTGGTTCCACATTGGCATCAAAACATAAAGGAACAAGTGACATTTTGCAGGGCCTCTTGGTCCATTCTGTTTCACAATGGATCAAATTACCAAATAAAAAGCTTACATTTTTCAATAAAAGTGAAACAGAAAAAAAAACGTCTCTTTAAATTTAAAATGTAACTTTTTATTTTTCTTTTGTAGTAAGCACTAAATAGAGTTATGCAAGTAATGTTGAACACCTCTACACCTCAGCTTAACTTTGCTGAGGTGTCTACCTTCCCTGCTGACACCGGCTACAATTCCCCTCAGCAAAAGATCCATAACTCAGTCTGCAGAATGATGAAACGCTGTCCGGTCCTAGAAACGCATGCCTTTAGTCTAATATGCGTTATGCTGACTGAGACTGCTATCTTATCACAACTTATTCTCTCCAGTCACAGGAAGTGAAAGAAAAAGTAGCGCGCAAACACAAACTGTCGCCTCAACTCCGTCATCGTGGGCATCTAAAAATTAACCTCCCGATCCGCATATTTTAAATTCAAGCCACTGGGAGCAGTGAAAACCACAATAAATTGAGCCTTATTTAACCTCCTCAGCCCCAGTAGCCTGCCATAATACACTGCCTACATAGGTCCCCTCCAATATGTAGGAGAATTTATGTGTCCCTTAATGAATAAAGTGCCCAAAATTTTTCTGAGTCCTTTTTATTTTACTAGTCCCAGAAAAAAACAAAATCAGCACTTACCTCATAAATCTGCAGGCAGCAAGGCAGCTCACTAGGTTTGACATGTCTTCTCCCTCACATGGACCTGTGGAAAAAGAGATATAGGCCTCTAGTTATCAACGGTGTCTACTTACCTACCATCGCTGGCCCCAATACGCGCCGCCTAAGCTCGCCTACCATCGCCGCCGCGGACCTGAATACGCTCATCAAAGTTATCAAAAAGCTGTCAAAAAGCTGCGCACCAAGGTACAGGGCGATGAGCAGCGGACTGTGATAGTTATCACTCATCCGATCTCGCTGCTCTTCAGCTTTTCTACAGCTTTATTGATAAGCTGTCACTAAGCACCCACACTAAACTACACTGTTCTACCCCCCTATACCGGCGCCCCCGGAGCCCCCCCAACTAAATAAAGTTTTTTAACCCCTAAACCGCCGCTCCTAGACCCCGCCGCAACTGATAATAAATGTATTAACCCCTAAACCGCCGCTCCCAGAGCCCACCGCCACCTACAGAATACCTATTAACCCCTATCCTGCCCCCCCTATACCGCCGCCCCTATAATAAATTTATTAACCCCTATCCTGCCCCAATCCCGTACCCCGCCGCAACTAAATAAATTGTTTTAACCCCTAAACCGCCGCTACCCGAACCCCGCCTCAACCTATATTAAACTTATTAACCCCTAATCTGCCCCCCCCCCCACACCGTTGCCATCTATAATACATTTATTAAGCCTCTATCCGGCCCCCCCTTACCGCCGCAACCTATAATAAAATTATTAACCCCTAAACCTAAGTCTAACCCCTAACACCCCCCCTACTTAAATATTAGATTTAATAAATCTAAATAAAAATTACTCTTAATAACTAAATTAATCCTATTTAAAACTAAATACCTATAAAATAAACCTTATCATAGCTACAATATTACTAATAATTATATTGTAGCTATTTTAGGATTTATTTTTATTTTTTCAGGGAAATTTCAATTTATTTTAACTAGGCACAATAGCTATTAAATAGTTATTAACTATTTAATAGCTACCTAGTTAAAATAAAGACAAATTTAACCTGTAAAATAAATCCTAACCTAAGTTAAAATTAAACCTAACACTACACTATCATTAAATAAATTAAATTAATTATCTACAAATACCTACAATTAAATACAATTAAATAAACTACTAAAGTACAAAAAATATAAAAACTAAGTTACAAAAAATAAAAAAATTACAAGATTTTTTAAGCTAATTAGACCTAATCTAAGCCCCCCTAATAAAATAACAAAGCCCCCCAAAATAAAAAAATGCCCTACCCCTATTGCTAATTACGAAAGTTAACAGCTCTATTACCTTACCAGCCCTTAAAATGGGCCTTTTGCGGGCATGCCCCAAAGAAATCAGCTCTTTTGCCTGTAAAAAAAAACACAATACCACCCCCCAACATTACAACCCACCACTCACATACCCCTACTCTAACCCAAACCCCCCTTAATAAACCTTACACTACCCCCCTGAAGATCATCCTACCTTGAGCAGTCTTCAGCCAGCCGACCACGCGATGGAACAGAAAAGGACATCCTCAGCGGTCGAAGTCTTCATCCAAGGGGTGCTGAAGAGGTCTTCCATCCGATAGAAGTCTTCATCCAGGCAGCGTCTTCAATCTTCATCCATCCGGAGCGAAGCCATCTTCAAATCAGCCGACGCGGAGCCATCTTCATCCATCAACGCCTACTCGCCGAATGAATATTCCTTTAAGTGACGTCATCCAAGATGGCGTCCCTCAAATTCCAATTGCTGATAGGATTCTATCAGCCAATCGGAAATTAAGGTAGGAAAAATCTGATTGGCTGATTCAATCAGCCAATTAGATTGAGCTCGCATTCTATTGGCTGATCGGAACAGCCAATAGAATGTGAGCTCAATCTGATTGGCTGATTGGACCCTAAAATGCCCCAAAGAAATCAGCTCTTTTGCCGTGTAAAAAAAACACACCACCCCCCAACATTACAACCCACCACCCACATACCCCTACTCTAACCCAAACCCCCCTTAAATAAACCTAACACTACCCCCCTGCACCTAATACCCTAACATGTACCCTGTGTTTAGACTTGGGGTACATGTTAGGGTGTTAGGTGCAGACGTTTCCCATAGGAATCAATGGGATGTCGGGCAGCAGCGAACATGAACTTTCGCTATGGTCAGACTCCCATTGATTCCCTATGGGATCCGCCGTCTCCAGGGCGGGGGGATTGAAAATCAGGTTTGCTAGGCCGGAAAAGTGCCGAGTGTACCTGCTAGTTATTTGATAACTACCAAAAGTAGTCAGATTGTGCCGAACTTGCGTTCGGAACATCTGGAGTGACATAAGAATCGATCTGTGTCGGACTGAGTCCGGCGGATCGAAGCTTACGTCACAAAATTCTACTTTTGCCGGGCAGCAGGCCTTGATAACTTAGGCGAATCAGCCTCGCCACAAATACGCTGCGGAATTCAAGCGTATTTGAGATAATCTTACTCAGGCTTTCAGAGTTATGGCAGCATAAACTACATGGGAGGGCGCAGTTAGAATTATGTCCCACAAGTTCCCATTGCTCTAAAGTCACCACTGCTCTACTGAAGAGACTGATATGGACTACGGGCTACACCTAGAACAAAGCAGCACAATCTTGCAACTACTTAAAAAAATAATAAAATCTTGCTTGAAGAATATTTTATTAACACCTAACTTTATCATTTCCTTGCTCTAACGCAGGCAAAGAGAATGACTGGGGTTGGAGGGAAGGGAGGTGATATTTTACAGCTTTGCTGTGGTGCTCTTTGCCGCCTCCTGCTGGGCAGAGTGATATTACCAATAGTAATTAGATGATCCGTGGACTCATCATGTCATTAGAAAGAAATATGATTTTTGTCAAGAATTGTGTTACGATTTTTGATGCACTTTAACAATACATTTTTTTTCCTGTGTATTTTTGTATATGTCCCTTAGCGAGACACCCTCTTTTCAGGGGTAAAAAGTGGCTTTTGATTTTAACAGGGAAATTTAAGTACTCGGCGAGTATTCTTTAATAATCTCGCCAGCCCAGAGATACTTTAGATCAATGGAAAGTTAACATTTCTAGTATATCTCTGTCACACACCCCAGTGGGAGCATGGTTTTATCTAAACCTTATAGTTTTTCTATAACCAGTACTTAAATTACTGAAATGTTCAGCATAGGTGGGGATACAACAGGAAAAATCATCTATTTTAGATGACAAAATAAAGGTAAAAGAATTGTTTGTAAACAAATTAATACATTCCATTACATAAAATAGATAATTGGGAACACATTAAGGGAGAGAAAAAAAGATATAGTACACTGTCCCTTTAAATTCACAAATATGTAGGCCACGTGCAGGTTTTTTTTTTTTTCAGTTGATTGAGAAAGCAGTTAATGATAAAATACAAACTGGTGTGTTTAAAATTATCCATCCACCTTTCTTTACTTTTTTAAACATTCCTCACATAAAATCCATTCTTTCTGTCATTTTCCTTCTACCCTTATCCTCTAGCCCATGTTAATTATCCCTCTCCCCTGTGTCCTTTCTAACCTCTCATTGTCATCATCCTAAACTTTTCTTCCATTATCACCCCTTAGTGAATTTGGCAGATTGACATACAGGTATTGATTTAGGCATAAACGATGATGAAAGAGAACCCCCCCCCCCCAACAAAAATAATTGTATTAAAGGGACAGTAAACCTTAAAAATAATGTTATATAATTCTACACATAGTGCAGAATTATATAACATTATATTAGCCTTATCTGCATATAACGTAATATTCCCTTTGATTTTTAATAAAACCTGGCTGTTTTACAGACCCACTCTCTGTGCTCTTCTGAGCGGGTCTGTTTTATTCACACAGCGCATCGGGCCAGCTGTATAGTCACAGCCCAGCCCGACCGCGCCATTATTACACAGTGCAGCTCACTCCTGGCTGTCAGACAGAGCAGGAGCGAGCTGCACTTTGTGTCATGGCACGGTCGGGACGGGCTGCGACTATACAGCTGGCCCGATGCGCTGTGTGAATAAAACAGACCCGCTCAGAAGAGCACAGAGAGCGGGTCTGTAAAACAGCCGGGTTTTTTAAAAATCAAAGGGAATATTACGTTTTATACAGATTAAGGCTAATATAATGTTATATAATTCTGCACTATGTGCAGAATGTATATAACATTATTTTTAAGGTTTACTGACACTTTAATTAATAATTCTATAACATAAATACATTTTGTTTTCTGTTGCTTTTTAATGTGTAGTTTTTGTTGAATATTCCCTTCTTGCAAACTTCTTTTCACAAAAAATAAAATGAATGGAACACCTATTGTATGCCTTGAAAGGTCATTTTTTAAACTGACCACCAGGTGGAGGTATTATAAACATGGAGATAAGTATGGACAGGATTGTCCACCTTTCAGTCACTGTAAACCATAACAAGGCCAAGAGCTCTGATTCCTTTACATGTTAAATAACTGCTCAAATGCAAAAAGCAAGTTCATTCTCAAGCTGTAGGATTGTTTTAGCTACTGATATTTTTCCCTTAAAAAGTCTAATTTTGATTATTTGTCCTGCTAGGTTTGGTCAATCATTGTGATTCTCACACATAATGACTTGTTTGTAATTAATTAAATTCTTGTCTGCTGAATATGCAGCTAAGAAACATTAGTGTTAGCTAGTGATGTCGCAAACTTAAAAAAAATTTCGCGAACCCGCAAACCGCGCAAACCGCCATTGACTTCAATAGGCAGGTGAACTTTAAAGTTGTTTCAAGGGGACTAACACCAGGACTGTGGCATGCTGGAGGGGGATCCCTGGCAAAACTCCCATGGAAAATTACAAACAATGATGATTTACAATTTTTTCAATACTGTTACTAGAAATATGATTGGCGGCACTAATTGGCTAGTTGGGCCTGGCACACAAGCTGGCAGGCAGGCAGGCAGGAGGAAAGTGCAATTCAATGGCACAAGCAAACTGATGATTCAAAATCACAATCTAACAATTTTTTATTTTAAATATTAACAATACTGTGACAACAAATATGATTGGTGTAACTAGTTGGCAAGTCGGCCTGGCACACAGGCTGGCAGGCAGGAGGAAAATGCGATTCAAGGGCACTAGTAGACTGCAGATTCACAGTCAAAAAAAGTGATGATTTACAATTTTTTCTATACTGTTACAAGAAATATGATTGGTGGCACTAATTGGCTAGTTGGGCCTGGCACACAGGCTGGCAGGCAGGAGGAAAGTGCAATTCAATGGCACGAGCAAACTGATGATTCACAATCGAACAATTTTTAATTTTAAAGATTAACAATACTGTTACAACAACTATGATTGGTGTAACTAGTTGGCAAGTGGGGCCCTGGCACACAGACTGGGCAGGCAGGAAGAAAGTGCAATTCAATGGCACGAGCAAACTGATGATTCACAATCAAACAATTTTTAATTTTAAATATTTAACAATACTGTTACAACAACTGTGATTGGTTGTACCTAGTTGGCAAGTGGGGCCTGGCACACAGGCTGGCACTAGTGGTGGCAGGCTGGCCTGTGAACTAATATTAAATAACACTCGAAGAGTGATGTTAAACTTTTTTTTAAAACATTTAGTGTTATGTTACAACAGATAGGAGTGGTGGACTGGCACTGAGGATGGAAGTAGGCACAGTATATGCTGGCAGCCTGACAAACAGGCTGGCACTAATGGCAGCCTGGCTACTAAAATTTAATAATACTAGAAGAGGACTGATGTTAAAAAATGTTTTTAAATACAATTGACACTAATGTTGTTACACCAGATATAAGTGGTGGAAAAAAATAAAAAATAAACTGTGTACACTATATGATGTGGGCCAGAAACACACAGGCCTGATGGAAAAAGAAATTAAATTACACTAGCAAAATGATTTACAATTTTTTTTTTACTTTTAAATAATGTAAAGCAGATATGAGTCGTGGCTGGTAGGTAGGGCAGCAATTTAACACAGTATGCTGTGTAAGTGAGAAAAACACAGGCCTGGTAGAAAAATTAAGTTAGATTACACTAGCAAAATAATTTAAAAGTTTATATTTTAATATTAAAATAATGTTAAGCAGATATGAGTGGTGGCACTGGCTGGCTGCTACGTAGCAGCAATTAACAACAGTATGCTCTGTAAGTCAGATACACACAGGCTTGATAGAAAATAAAATTAGATTACACTAGCAAAATGATTTAAAGATTTTTTTGGGGGAATTTAAAGAAAAAGGTTAAGCACATATGAGTCGTGGCTGATAGCCTTGAAAGGGCAGCAATTAAAAACAGTAGGCTCTGTAAGTCAGATACACACAGGCTTGATAGAAAATAAAATTAGATTACACTAGCAAAATGATTTAAAGTTTTTTTGGGGGGGGGAATTTAAAAAAATGTTAAACACATATGAGTCGTGGCTCATAGACTAGGGAGGGCAGCAATTAAACACAGTATGCTCTGTAAGTCAGCAAAACACACAGGCCTGATAGAAAATGATATTAGATTACACTAACAAAATAATTTAAAAGTTTTTTTTTTTTAAATTTAAAAATAAGGTGAAGCAGATATGAGTGGTGGCTGCTGGCACAGAGCAATTAACCAAAAGACTGAAAAAAACTGAAGTATAAAATGTGTGAGCCTGACACACAGGCCTGATAGAAAATGAATTTAGATTACACTAGCAAAATGATTTAAAAGTTTTTTTTTAAATTTAAAATAATGTTATAAGCGCATATGACCACTGGTGGCTGGCACAGAGCAATGAACCAGAGTATATGCTGTGTGACACAGGCCTGATAGAAAATGAAAATAAATTACACTAGCAAAATAATTTAAAATTTTTGTTGGTTAAATTTAAACTAATGTTGTTAGGCAGATAGCAGTGGTGGCACTAATCACAGCATATGCTGTGAGACTCACACACAGGCTGAAAGCCAGGCAAATGCAAATAAAAATACTAAAAAAAAAATAAAAAAAAACGGCTGAAGTTATAGCCCTAAAAAGGGCATTTTTGGGGTGCTGTCCTTGCAGCAGAGATGAGATGAGTCCTTCAGGACTGTAGTCCTTCAGGACTGTAGTGGACACTAAATACACTAGCCTAGCTATCTATTTCCCTATAATGTCAGCAGCAGCAAAACAAAACGTCCTCTCACTAACAAAGCAAGGTCGTTATGAGTCTAAAATGGCTGCTGCCAAGAAGATGGGAGGGTCTGTGAGGGAGTGTCTGATGCTGATTGGCTCTAATGTGTCAGAAGGCTGTGACATACAGGGTCAAAGTTTCCTCAATGATGACACATAGGGGGCGGGTCGAACATCGCATGTGTTCGCCTGCAGCGGCAAACGCGAACAAGCTGAGTTTGCCGCGAACCATTCGTGGGCGAACAGTTCGGGACATCACTAGTGTTAGCCTTTCATACCAAATATACGGCTAGATTACGAGCTTTGCGTTATGAGCGGCTCGGTGCTAACTTGCAAGTTATTGCTACCGCTCACCTCCCTATAGGGCTGCTATTACAGGTTTGCAAAAACCCGGTGTTAGCAGGCAATATTGCAGCGTTGAGCAAAATTGAGCTCCATACCGCACTCAAATACCAGCGCTGCTTTGAGCTGGTTTTACGTGCTCGTGCACGATTTCCCCATAGACATCAATAGGGAGAGCCGGCTAAACAAAAGCCTAACACCTGCAATAACGGAGCGTAAAGCTCAGTAATGCAGCCCCATTGATTCCTATGGGGAAAGAAAAGTTATGTTTACACCTAACACCCTAACATAAACCCTGAGTTTAAACACCCCTAATCTGCCACCCCCGACATCGCTGACGCCTACATTACACTTATTAATCCCTAATTTGCCGCCCCTGACACTGCCGCCACCTACCTACCCTTATTAACGCCTAATCTGCCGCCCTCAATGTTGCCGCCACCTACCTACACTTATTAACCTCTAATCTGCCGCCCCGAACACCGCCACCAACTACCTACACTTATTAACCCGTAATCTGTCACCCCCAACGTCGCTGCCACTATACTAAAGTTATTAACCCCTAAACCTAACCCTAAGTCTAACCCTAACACCCAGTAACTTTAATATAATCAAAATAAATCTAAATAAAAATGACTATCATTAACTAAATAATACCTGTTTAAAACTAAATACCTTTAAAATAAATCCTAAGCTAGCTACAATATAACTAATAGTTACATTGTAGATATCTATTTATTTCACAGGCAAGTTTGTATTTATTTTAACTAAGTAGACTAGTTAGTAAATAGTTATTGACTATTTACTAGCTACTAGCTAAAATAAATACAAATTTACTTGTAAAATAAAACCTAACCTGAGTTACACTAACACCTAACCTTACACTACAATTAAATAAATTTACATTCATTAAATACAATTAACTAAATTACAAAAAAAACCAAAAACACTAAATTACATAAAATAAAAAATAATTATCAAATATTTAAACTAAGTACACCTAATCAAAATAAAAAAGCCCCCCCAAAATAAAAAAAACCCTAGCCTACAATAAACTACCAATGGCCCTTAAAAGGGCCTTTTGCTGGGCATTGCCACAAAGAAATCAGCTCTTTTACCTGTAAAAAAAATAATACAAACAACCCCCAACAGTAAAACCCACCAACCACACAACCAAACCCCCCAAATAAAATCCTATCTAAAAAAACTAAGCTCCCCATTGCCCTGAAAAGGGCATTTGTATGGGCATTGCCCTTAAAAGGACAATTAGCTCTTTTTCTGCCCAAACCCTAAACTAAAAATAAAACAGAGCCAATAAACCCTGAAAAAAACTAACACTAACCCCTGAAGATCCACTTACAGTTTTTGAAGGCCGGACATCCATCCTCAACGAAGCCGGGAGAAGTCTTCATCCAAGCAGCAAGAAGTGGTCCTCCAGACGGGCAGAAGTCATCATCCAGACGGCATCTCCTATCTTCATCCTTCCGACACGGAGCATCTTCATCTTCAAGACATCCGGCGCGGAGCATCTTCTTCTTTCCACGGCTTTTCAAGAATGAATTATCCTTCAAATAATGTCACCCAAGATGGCGTCCCTTGAATTCCGATTGACTGATAGAATTCAAGTTGAAAAAATCCTATTGGCTGATGCAATCAGCCAATAGGATTGAGTTTCAATCCTATTGGCTGATCCAATCAGTCAATAGGATTGAGCTTGCATTCTATTGGCTGATTTTTTCAACTTTAATTCCGATTGGCTGATAGAATTCTATCAGCCAATCGAAATTCAAGGGACGCCATCTTGGATGACGTCATTTAAAGGAGAATTCATTCTTGAAGAGCCGTGGAAAGAAGAGGATGCTCCGTGCGGAATGTCTTGAAGATGGAGCCGCTCCGCGTCCGAAGGATGAAGATAGAAGATGCCGACTGGATGAAGACTTCTGCCTGTCTGGAGGACCACTTCTTGCCGCTTGGATGAAGACTTCTCCCGGCTTCGTTGAGGATGGATGTCCGGCCTTCAAAAACTGTAAGTGGATCTTCAGGGGTTAGTGTTAGGTTTTTTAAGGGTTTATTGGGTCTGTTTTATTTTTAGCTTAGGGTTTGGCAGAAAAAGAGCTAATTGCCCTTTTAAGGGCAATGCCCATACAAATGCCCTTTTCAGGGCAATGGGGAGCTTAGTTTTTTTTAGATAGGATTTTATTTGGGGGGGTTTGGTTGTGTGAGTGGTGAGTTTTACTGTTGGGGGGTTGTTTGTATTATTTTTTTACAGGTAAAAGAGCTGATTTATTTGGGGCAATGCCCGCAAAAGGCCATTTTAAGGGCCATTGGTAGTTTATTGTAGGCTAGGGTTTTTTTTTTATTTTGGGGGGCCTTTTTATTTTGATAGGGCTATTAGATTAGGTGTAATTAGTTTAAATATTTGATCATTTCTTTTTTATTTTGTGTAAATTAGTGGGGGTTTTGTAATTTAGTTAATTGTATTTAATTAATTTAATTTATTTAATTGTAGTGTAAGGTTAGGTTTAAGTGTAAGACAGGTTAGGTTTTATTTTACAGGTAAATTTGTATTTATTTTAGCTAGGTAGCTAGTAAATAGTTAATAACTATTTACTAACTAGTCTACCTAGTTTAAATAAATACAAACTTGCCTGTGAAATAAAAATAAAACCTAAGCTAGCTACAATGTAAATATTAGTTATATTGTAGTTAGCTTAGGGTTTATTTTATAGGTAAGTATTTAGTTTTAAATAGGTATTATTTAGTTAATGATAGTCATTTTTATTTAGATTTATTTTAATTATATTAAAGTTAGTGGGTGTTAGGGTTAGACTTAGGGTTAGGTTCAGGGGTTAATAACTTTAGTATAGTGGCGACGATTTTGGGGGCAGCAGATTAGGGGTTAATAACTGTAATGTAGGTTGTGGAGATGTTAGGGACAGCATATTAGGGGTTAATAATATTTAACTAGTGTTTACGATGCGGGAGTGCAGAGGTTTAGGGGTTAATATGTTTATTATAGTGGCGGCAATGTCCGGAGCGGCAGATTAGGGGTTCATAATTTTATTTTAGTGTTTGCCATGCGGGAGAGCCTCGGTTTAGGGGTTAATAGGTAGTTTATGGGTGTTAATGTACTTTTTAGCACTTTAGTTATGAGTTTTATGTTACGGCTTTGTAACGTAAAGCCCATAACTACTGACTTTCAGTTTACTGTATGGATATTGACGGTATAGGCTTTACCACTCACTTTTTGGCGTTCAGGCAAACTCATAATACCGGCGCTGTGGAAGTCCCATTGAAAAAGGACTTTTTGAAAGCTGCGGTCATTACGTTGCGTTACGGCCAAAAAAGGATGCGGTACAGCGATACCTGAAAGACTCGTAATAGTGGTAGTGAAAAAGAGCTATAACGCTGCTTTTTCACTCATAACGCAAAACTCGTAATCTAGCCGATAGTGTATTACTATAGTGGCACTGACTACTAATGTTTGTGTGTCTTAAAAAAAAAAATATATATATATATATCTCTGATGAAGCGCATGTGAACATGCGGGAAACGAGTCAGATCCAGCCCTGCACACTGTGACTGTGTCTTTCACTTGGCTGCTTATTAAATTACCCACTTTGGAAAAGAGTCTGCAGCTCCTCGTTTTTCTTTCTTCTAACCCTATATATATATATAGTGTGTATATATATATATATATATATATATATATATATATATATAGTGTATATATATATATATATATATATAATGACTTGATAAATTGTTTGTTGCGTTATTGAAAATCAACAAACTCTTACATATGTGTGGTCTCGTAGTGATGTCGCGAACATAAAAATTTGGGTTTGCGAACGGCGAACGCGAACTTCCTCAAAAGTTCGCGAACCGGGTGAACCGCCATAGACTTTAATAGGCAGGCAAATTTTAAAACCCACAGGGACTCTTTCTGGCCACAATAGTGATGGAAAAGTTGTTTCAAGGGGACTAACACCTGGACTGTGGCATGCGGGAGGGGGATCCATGGCAAAACTCCCACGGAAAATTACATAGTTGATGCAGAGTCTAGTATTAATCCATAAAGGGCATAAATCACCTAACATTCCTAAATTGTTTGGAATAACGTGCTTTAAAACATCAGGTATGATGTTGTATCGATCAGGTAGTGTAAGGGTTACGCCCGCTTCACAGTGCGCAGTGTAGGTGATATACCTGCCCTGACCATGCTTTGCAGACCAGGTATCAGTGGTCAGATGGACCCTTGCCCCAACACTGTGTGCCAGACATGCCATTATAGTAGACTTATATGGCTTTGGCGTTGCTTTTTGGTAATTAGAAGGCTGCTAAATGCCACTGCGCACCACACGTGTTTTATGCCCAGCAGTGAAGGGGTTAATTAGGGAGCATGTAGGGAGCTTGTAGAGTTAATTTTAGCTTAAGTGTAGTGTAGTAGGCAACCCAAAGTATTGATCTAGGCCCATTTTGGTATATTTAATGCTACCATTTCACCGCCAAATGCGATCAAATAAAAAAAAATTGTTCACTTTTTCACAAACTTTTGGTTTCTCACAGAAATTATTTACAAACAACTTATGCAATTATGGCATAAATGGTTGTAAATGCTTCTCTGGGATCCCCTTTGTTCAGAAATAGCAGACATATATGGCTTTGGCGTTGCTTTTTGGTAATTAGAAGGCTGCTAAATGCCACTGCGCACCACACGTGTTTTATGCCCAGCAGTGAAGGGGTTAATTAGGGAGCATGTAGGCAGCTTTTAGAGTTAATTTTAGCTTAAGTGTAGTCTAGTAGACAACCCAAAGTATTGATCTAGGCCCATTTTGGTATAATTAATGCCACCATTTCACCGCCAAATGCGATCAAATAAAAAAAATGTTCACTTTTTCACAAACTTTAGGTTTCTCACAGAAATTATTTACAAACAACTTATGCAATTATGGCACAAATTGTTGTAAATGCTTCTCTGGGATCCCCTTTGTTCAGAAATAGCAGACTTATATGGCTTTGGCATTGCTTTTTGGTAATTAGAAGGCTGCTAAATGCCACTGCGCACCACACGTGTTTTATGCCCAGCAGTGAAGGGGTTAATTAGGGAGCATGTAGGCAGCTTTTAGAGTTAATTTTAGCTTAAATGTAGTGTAGTAGAGAACCCAAAGTATTGATCTAGGACCATTTTGGTATATTTCATGCCACCATTTCACCGCCAAATGCGATCAAATTTAAAAAAAACTTAACTTTTTTCACAATTTTAGGTTTCTCACTGAAATTATTTACAAACAGCTTGTGCAATTATGGCCCAAATGGTTGTAAATGCTTCTCTGGGATCCCCTTTGTTCAGAAATAGCAGCCATATATGACTTTGGCGTTGCTTTCTGGTAATTAGAAGGCTGCTAAATGCTGCTGTGCATCACACGTGTATTATGGCTAGCAGTGAAGGGGTTAATTAGGTAGTTTGTAGGGAGCTTGCAGGGTTAATTTTAGCTTTAGTGTAGAGATCAGCCTCCCACCTGACACATCAGACCCCCTGATCCCTCCCAAACAGCTCCCTTCCCTCCCCCACCCCACAATTGTCCCCGCCATCTTAAGTACTGGCAGAAAGTCTGCCAGTACTAAAATAAAAGGTTTTTACATTTTTAAATTTTTATAGCATATTTACATATGCTGTGGTGTAGCATCCCCCCTTAGCCCCCAACCTCCCTGATCCCCCCCAAAACAGCTCTCTAACCCTCCCCATCTGCCTTATTGGCGGCCATCTTGGGTACTGGCAGCTGTCTGCTATTATTTCACAGTCAAAAAAGTGTTGTTTTATTTTAAATGTACACTACTGTTACACCAGATATGAGTGGTGGCATTGGGCAAGTGGGCACAGTATACGCTGTGAGCCTGACACACACACTGGCAGGCAACTGCAATTAGATTACACAGGAAAAAAAAAAAAGCAGACTGATGTTCTAGCCCTAAAAAGGGCTTTTTGGGGTGCTGTCCTTACAGCAGAGATCAGATGAGTCCTTCAGGACTGTAGTGGACACTGAATACACTAGCCTAGCTATCGATTTCCCTATTAAATCAGCAGCAGCTACACTGTCCCTCCTCTCACTAAGAATGCAGCTTACGAATGAATCTAAAATGGATGCTGTCCAGGAGGTGGGAAGGTCCGGGAGGGAGGGTCTGCTGCTGATTGGCTGTAATGTGTCTTCTGACTGTGAGGTACAGGGTCAAAGTTTACTCAATGATGAGGAATAGGGGGCGGACCGAACATCGCATATTTTCGCCGTCCACGGCGAACGTGAATGCTATGTTCGCTGGGAACTAATCGCCGGCAAACTATTCGCGACATCACTAGGTCTGTCATATTAATTTATATCTATATCTGTTTCTAGCAAACAGTATATAGCTAACATCTATCTATCATCCTTTTATCTATAATCTATGTCTGTCTGACTATAGCAACTAATTTTCTCTCTCTTTACATGTAATGTAAGAGGTGGGGAGGGTGTGGGAGGAGGTGAAAAACAGAATTTTTCAAGAGGTGAGTTTATTGAGGAGTTAGGGAAATAAACATGTTGGGAAAGAGGAAGAAATGAGAGTATAGAGATAAATGTAAAACTGGAATTTATGAAGTGGGGGTGAAGTGACAGTGTGTGAGTAGTGAGGGAACTGCATGTAAGGAGTGTGAGCAGTGAGTGTATGTAAGTAGTGGGAGAATTATGTGAATGTGAAGAGTGGAATAACTCAGAGTGGGAGAAGTCAGCCTATGTGAGAACTGCAAGAAGTATGTGTACATGAGTAGTTGGACAACTGAGTGTTTGTGATAAGTAGAGATGTGCATGTGAGGAGTGGGGTTGTTTGAGGAGGGATATAAGTGCATTTGTAAGAGGTGTGGGAAGAGGGTGCATGAGAGTGGCGATAACTGAGGACATGTGAAGAAGAATGTTGGGGAAGTGAATACATATGAGGAATGGAAGTAGTAAATGTATGTTAGGAGTAGAAGAGTGTTATGTCAGGAATGGGAAAAGTGATTTTATATGAGTGGGGAAACTTTGTTTGTGAAGAGTGTAGTAGGAAATGTGGGTGTATGTGAGGAAAATATAATATTATATATATTATAATAATAATATTATAATATAATATATAATATAATATATACAGGTATACCCCGCTCATACAGCGGGTTAGGGACCGGAGCCCCGCTGTAAAGTGAAAACCGCCTTAAAGTGAAACAAGGCACGCAGTTTAAACTTTCTTTTCACTTGCCAGTGTGTTTGAACTAACTTATATTAGGGGTGCAATAGTGCTACATTTAGTTTAACACTAGCACAGCACAGCACAGTATTCAATTAGTATTCAATTAATACTGTACCTGTAAAATAGTGACAATTACTGTAGTACAATTTACCAGACTATAGCACTGAGACAAAGATTGCACTGTAATGATGTAAACAGAGTGAACTAAGCATAACAAAATGGTGCCAGTCACATTTCTCACAATCTCACGATGATTACAGCACTGTTTCAAAATCCTTGGAGGTTGAACTTCAGCTCCACAAAGCGATGTATTAGCGAAGCGCTGTAAAGTGAAGCGCTGTAAAGTGAGGTATACCTGTATATATATGAGGAATGGTGTATGCTTATCTGATAAATTAATTTCTTTCATGGTGGTTAGAGTCCACAAGCCATTACTCTTGGGATTCAATTCCTGGCCTCTAGGAGTAGGCAAAGACTCCCAAATCTCTAATAACACTTAATCCATACCTGCTTTCAGGAATTCTTGTCTGATGTATAGCCAAGAAAGAAGTAGAAAGATAGTAAAGGACAAAACAGGGAAAATTAGGTACAAACTAGAAATGCTGCCAGAAAAAAAATATTTGGTCTGGTCTCGTGGAATCTCACCACCATGAAATAAATACATTTATTGTGTAAGAATACATTTTGTTTTCTTTCTATGAGAGTTGAGGAGCCATTATTCCTGGGAACTAATACCAGAAGCTCATTTGAGCCTTGGCTCTCTGACTCTAAAGTGGCTCTTTGATTAAAAGTGTTGGAGTTACTCACTGGAGTTAGAAACTGGAGGTTGAAACGGCAGACCAACTAACAGGTAAACTTAATAACTATACACCTACACAATGCTCTCCGTGTCTTTTCTGCTCTCTCTGTCTGTTCTTCTCCTAAAAATCACTGCATGTCCCTATAACAACAATCCCCATACTATCCACATCTCACCCTCTCTTCTCTCATCCCCTATGCTGTCCTCTCATGAACTACTCTGTTTCCTTAGAAACACTTCCCCCTCTAACTCTCCTGTGTCTAGTCATACGAGCTCCTACAAATCTCACTCTCACCTTCTGTCACTCTCACTGCTACTACTCCTTGCTGCTGGTGATGTCTCTCCTAAACCTGGCCCTGCAGCAATCACCACACTTTTACACTCTTGCTCCGTCTCCCACATAAAAAATTCTAGGTCACGCAATACCAACAATCTCATCTCCATTAACACACAGCGCCTATCCCTTCTCTTTTCTTGTGCCCTCTGGAATGCTTGCTCTGGCTGTAACAAACTTACAACTGTTCACAACCTGTTTGTCTCCAATGCTTTTAACCTTTTAACAATTACTGAAACCTAGCTATCTTCCTCTGACACTGCTTCCATTGCTGCTCTCACTCATGGTGGTCTTCACTTTAGCCACACACCTAGGCCAGGTAAGAGACATGGTGGCGGTGTTGGCATCTTACTCTCCCCCTCCTGCTCCTATCAGTACCTATCTCCATTTCCATCTCTCTACTTTTCTTCCTTTAAAGTCCACTGCATCCGTCTGTTCTCCCCCCTCTCTCTCAGAGTGGCAGTTATCTATCGCCCCCTTGGCCAACCTTCCAATTCCTTGAGAACTTTGCTGCCTGGCTTCCTCACTTTCTCTCTACAAATACACCTACCCTTATTCTGGGGGACTTCAACATCCCTATTGACAACCCATCTGCCCCTGCTGCCTCTAAACTTCTCTCACTAACTCCTTCGGTCTCTCACAATCCACCCTATTCCCTACCCACCGTGATGGACACTCGATTGATCTGGTATTCTCCTATCTCTGCTCTCTCTCTGATGTTGCCTGTTGACCATTTCCCATCTCAGACCACCATCTGCTCACCTTTAATCCCAATATAGATGCTAAACCTACTTCCCCCTCTCGCCCCCGAACCAGTAGAAATCTGCACACTGTGGACCCTCCCCAACTCTCCAATCTTATTCATATACACCTCTCCCACACTTCCACGATATCCTGCCCTGACCGCGCTATAACTCACTATAACAATACTCTCTCTGCTGCACTTGACACTCTCGCTCTGCCCCAACTTTGCAAAGCCCAACGTTGTCAGCTCCAGCCCTGGCACTCCCAACAAACACGCCACCTACAAAAATGCTCACACACTGCTGAACGTGCCTGGAGGAAATCCCACTGTGAACCTGATTTCCTGCACTATAAGTTAATTCTTTACTCTTACCCTCTGCCCTTCGCTTAGCTAAGCAAACATACTTCTCTTATATCCACTCACTCTTCAAACCCTAAAAGACTCTTCTCCATTTTCAACTCTCTCCTCTACCCACCTGCACCACCCCCACCATCTGCATTCAGTGATCAAGACCTTGCTGACTATTTTTTCAATAAAACACTTTCCATCCGAAGAAACATCCCAGCAAAAACCTGCAATCTCCCAACTTCGCTCCCAGTCACCCACTCTGCACCATCCTCCCAACCACTGAGAGTGGAGTGGCTTCTCTTTTGTCTTCCTCACACCTCACTACCTGCCCACTTGACTCTAGGCTCTGTCCAGTATCTCAAGGCTCTGTCCTGGGCAGGGTCAGCTCCAAGGGGGGGGGGCATTGGGGGGCAATGTCCACCTAAATGGAATGCTGTGCCCCATCAAAAAATATTGATATGATCATACGCTTTAAAAATAATAAATAAAATAATAATTTTTTTTGTAATGCTACATGCTGGAATTGGAGGTTAGAGACTTTTTGGACTTGTCTTTAACCCTATTAATTTTACCTAACTATCGTAAGTTACTCATTTTCTTAAACAATAGACCATGATAAGCATATGATTGTATCATATAACTATAAGTCTATAAATGGCTAGCGGCTGCTATCAATGCCTCAAAAGTGCACTGTGATCTTAGGCCGGCCTAAGATCACAGTGCACTTTTGAGGTGTCAATAGAAGTCGGTAGCCATTTATAGACTTATATTTATATGATATAATAATATTCTTATAGGTTCACAGTAAATAGGTTGTATTAAGTAGCCTGATATCCATTAGTTATTGCGAAACAGGTATAGCTAAATCTAATGTATAAAATTACCAGTACCTGAAAACCTAGTATCCTCACTGCTATTGCAAACAAAGGGGTTAATTGCATTGGGGGGTTTGGGGTGCATGGTTGTTTAGGGGACATGATTGAGATTTGAGAACGAGTTTAAGGGTTTTGGATAATGGTAATTAAGGGGTGAATTGTTTTTAAGGAGCTATTGCACTGTGGGTCTAATGGCTATGTTTTAGTGCACTGCATAGGATTTAGACTTCATTCTTTTACTTAGTGATTTAGCACATATTCTCCAAATGTTAATAGTGGGGGATTAGCCAGCTAGAAGCTACACTTTCTTGCAGAATATGTAGGTCTGCTCTTATTTTGACTCTCATACATGCTTTGTAAATGCGTGCCCCCTCGTGAAAAAAAAAATGCCCCCCCCATTTTATTTGTTCTGGAGCCGACACTGGTCCTGGGTCTTCTACTCTTCTCTATTTACACTTCTTCACTGGGTAAACTTATCAACAGCTATGGCTTCAGCTATCATCTCTTTGCTGATGATACCCAGATCTACCTTTCCACCCCAGCACTCTCTCCTTCTGTCAATTCTCACATCAGCGACAGCTTATCTGGCATTTCCTCCCGGATGGCCTCTCACCACCTAAGAATAAACATGTCCAAGACCGAACTACTTCTTATTCCCCCCTCTACCTCTACTCCAGTTTCTAATTTTTCAATCACTGTTGGCGGCACCACTATCTCCCCATCACCCCAAGTCTGCTGCCACATCCAATTGCTCTCTTCATCCTGCCGCAACCACCTACGCAATATCTCCAAAATTCGTCTGTTTCTAAGTGCTGAAACTACTAAACAGCTAATCCACTCCCTGGTAATTTCCTGACTTGACTACTGTAACAACTTACTAACTGGCCTCCCTCTCTCCTGCCTCTCTCCCCTCCAATCAATCCTAAATGCATCTGCCAGGCTAATCCACCTCTCTCGATGCTCTGTTTCTGCCGCACCTCTCTGTGAGTCCCTTCACTGGCTCCCCATTCACAACAGAGTTAAATTCAAAATTCTCACCCTGACCTACAAAGCCCTCACCAATGCTGCCCACCCTACCTGTCCTCACTTATCAACAAATAACTCCTGCCCGCCCCCTAAGCTCCAACAATGACCTGCTTCCTGCGTCCTCTACCATCACCTCCTCTCATGCTAGACTACAGGACTTCTCTTGTACGGCACCAACCCTCTGGAACGCACTTCCTCACGCTGTCAGACTTGCCCCAACCTCTCCTCCTTTAAACATTCCCTAAAGACCTTTCTGTTCAGGGAAGCTTATCACCCGACTTATTAACAAACTAACTTTACTTAACTAACAGTTGCCCTCTATCTCCTCACTAATATCATTCTCACTTTTGCAGTCCCCACCTCCTGTTTCCCATCCTCCTACCCATCTAGATTGTAAGTTCCCATGGGAATAGGGCCCTCAATTCCCCCTGTATTTGTCTGTAAAATCTTGTCTTTTATCGTATTGTTTCTTCATTGTACTGTTATCCTTGTACCCATGGGCAGCGCTGCGGAATCTGTTGGCGCTTTATAAATAAAGAATAATAATAATAAATGGAGTCCACAAGTAATTGGGCGGGACCTAATTACTAGACACTGCAGCCTGAAAGACTTTCCGACCAAATACATAAAATAGTTATAATTTAAAGAAAGTATGTTGCTGCCTTGCAATTTTATTCAATATACTCCTCCTTCTAGAATCCAAGAAGAAGAAACTGATCTAAAAAGGGCAATAATTCTGTCTTCAAGTAAACCTTGGTAATCAGGAGATTTAGCCAAAAAGCAAAAGAAACTGATGTGGCCCTCTGAACTTTACATGTACCAAGGGACAAACAAATTAATGGATTGTCTAAAAACCTTTATTTGTAATTTGAAAGTAACATTTTAATGCTCTTATAATTACTAAATTAAGTAAGATACTATAAAAAAATACTTTAGATTAGGGTAAGAAAATGGGCTATATTCTCCTGATTGATGATATCCAAAAATTAACTTTAAAATAAATATGTATATATATATATATATATATATATATATATATATATATATATATATAAATCAGGAAGTCTTCCAGCAGAAGATTTGGCTAAAATCAACAACAAAAGCAGAAGAGATTATCTACTAAGGAAATCTGCTTCCTTGAACATGTTTCTGTGTCGAAGCAAAAAAAACTAAATTATTGATGATCGATATAAACTACAGCTGAAACATTGTCAGTATGAAAGTCAGATACATTTCTCCTTTCAGAAGAGGACAGCTCTGAAGGGATCTAAAGATTGCACTGGGTCTAAGATAATTATTTGTAACCTCACCTTCTGTGGGAACTAAACTCCCATTGCACTCCTGGACCCCCAGACTGAACTCCAAAACCAGAGAATGGTGTCTGCAGAAGAGGTCTCGTATGGAGCAGTGCAGAAGGAAGAACAGCTGATGCCGCAATCATCAGACCTAACACTTCCATACATTGAGCTACAGATTGGTTGGAAATTTAGTGTCATTTTGAGCAAACTGAATGTAAGATTGATTCCTGATCTGTAAGAGAAAGCTGCATAGTCACAGAGTCTATAGTGATTCCTAGAAAATAGACTCTTGATAAATGAGAAAGAGAACTCTTTTAAATTAATAATCCAACCATGTTTGGAAAGAAACAATTGGAGCCTTGACCAATATGCCATCCAGGTATAGAGCCACTGAGCCAAATGAGTTCTTATTACAGACAAGAGAGTTCCTAGAACCTTTGTAAAAATTCTGGGAGCTGTAGATAGACCAAACGGAGCCACATACTGAAAACAAATTGTCCAGAAAAGTAAATGTTAGAAACTGGAAATGGTCTATGAATAAGAAGGCATGTTTCAAAATAAATGTTGACATAAATTAACCCTGAATAAGGCGTAGCATTGTCCTGATTGTTACTATTTTAAAAATAGGAACTCTGAGAAATTTGTTTAAATTTGGTCTGAAAATTCCCCTCTTTTTTGGGAATAAAGAAAAAACATGGAATAAAATCCTTGGCCTTGCTCCAAAACTTAAACTACCAAATAAAATTTGGATAGTCATTTGGAACATGAAAAATAAGACACCTTCCTCGAAAAGGCCTTGATTTGAAACCTATTCAGTAATCCTGGTAAACTTTTTTAGAACCTACAGCTCTTGGATAGACTGTGATATGCCTTTAAAAAAGGTGTAAAATGCCCCCTACCAGAAAGTAATCTTAATTCGGTCTGTACCTTCATGCTGAGGCTCATAGAATGCTTGGCCTTGTTCCAACTGAAATAAACTTCCAGGAAATTCTGGAAGATTCAGGTTATTGTAAGAAGGAGGAAGATTTTTGGTTCTTAAAATGAAAAAAGGAACGAAAAAGAACAATTTGTTCAATTTTTCCCTTAAATTTCTTGTCCTGAGGGAGAAAAAATCCTTCTCCTCCAGACACAGTGGAAATGATAACATCAAGACCAGGTTCAAAAGAATTCTTCCTTCAAAAGTAGAGATAAAAGTCTATCTTTGGACACCCTGTTAGTTGACCATGACAAATCATAAAGCCCTTCTGGTCAGCACTGATAAAATAATATAAGTAGTATAAAATCAAATTATGTCAACAATTAGATCACAAATAAGTGCATTTGTCAACTTGAAAAGTTGCTGAAAAAAGGATTTTTCATTAAAGGTTCCAAATCCATGTCCATAATAATTCCTGAAGAATATACTATCCTCTAAGGCAGAGCTTTCCAAACTTTTCATGTTGGTGACACTTTTTAAACCTACATAATTTTGCGACACAGTAATTCAGCTGTACTAGCAAACAGGAGGTTAAACTAACTTGTTTCAAGAGATACGGACACATACATAAATTATATAAAAACTAAATGTATTTACAAGCAACAGTATGTAAGTATGTGCAAGAATTAAAAAAAGTTTAATACCACCAATAGCTACTTACTATTTTAATAGGATGTATGAGGTTGATGGGATGAACACAGTTTCTGAATATTTAGTGGAATATTGGATAAACACACTCAAATTTCATCATCAAGCATTTTTAATCTTCCACTTCCTATCTATATATCAAGAGCAGAAGTAGCAATGTACTACTGGGAGCTAGCTGCAAAAAAAAAAAAAAACACTTTGACTTCTGACTTCAGCTCAGCGTTTAAGCTGCCGCCCTCAGAGCTTTGCGAGTTGTACTACTACGAATAGCACCATACACCACTGGAAAAGTTTCCCAAAGCTCTACATTAGAAGTCAAGTTCACTCTCTGAAAACGATTTTAATAAAAGCTTCAGGAGCAGGAATAAAAATCTTGTGTCTTAGCAGAAGGTTAAAAAATCAAATCCAGTTGTTTTGAATGTTTTTCCTCAGATGATTTAGGGTCTTGGACATCTAAAGTACATAAAACCTCTTTAAACAAAGTTCTAAAATGTTCAAGTTCAAAAATGAAATGTGTCCTGATCAGTAAAAAAAACAAAAAAACTCCTGATCATCATAAAAAAATCACCTTCAGAAAATCAGTCTGAAATCTAAAAGGGTATCCTTAGGTGTTATGATCTCTGATGATACAGAAGATCCTGATAATGTAACTTTAGAACATAAACATAGAACACAGAACTTTTGTGCATACTTGAAGAAGGCAAAGCAGCCAAAACTACAGAAACCTTTCAATCCCGGAGCACAATTTGAAGCACTCCCTTGTATTGAGCAAAATGAGGGAGGACAGATTCCTTTAAATGCAAGAGAAGCACCAGAATGCCTAATGGGATCTATTCAGGAATTGCAAAGCTGAATTGGTAACAATCCTGCAAAATAGAAAATACTATTGCGCACACTTGGAGGAGGCTAAGAGGCCTATCTATCAAGTCATCAACTATGCTGCATTCAACGGCACCAATACGCACGCCTAACATCGCGGCCGCGGACCTGAATACGATCTCCATATTTATAAAAAAGCTGTCAAAAAGCCGCGCACCAAGTACGGGGCGATGAGCAGCGGACTGTTGTTAACTAACAGTCATCGATATTGCTGCTATTCAGCTTTTTCCCAACTTTATTTATACCGTGTCAATAAACACAGCCACTATACTAAAATGTTTAACCCCTATCCTGCCGCTCCTGGACCCCACCGCAACTAAATAAAGTTATTAACCCCTATCCCTCCACTCCCGGAGCCCACCACAACTCTAATAACGTTATTAACCCCTATCCCTCCGCTCCGGAGCCCACCGCAACTCTAATAACGTTATTAACCCCTATCCCCATGCTCCTGGACCTCTCCGCAACTAAATAAATGTATTAACCCCTAAACCCCTGGCCTCCCACATCACTACCACTTACTAAACCTATTAACCCCTAAACCGCCAGCCCCCCACATTGCCATAAACTAAAGCTATTAACCCCTAAACCTAACAACCGCTAACTTTACATTTAACTCATCCCTATCTTATAATAAATTTAAACTTACCTTTAGAATTAAAATAAACTATATTAAACTACTAATTAACCTACCCTAACTATTATCCTACAATTACATTAAACTATATTATTAACCTACCCTAACTATTATACTAAAATTACATTAAACTAACAATTAAATTAACTATATTACATATTTAAAAACCTAACCCTACTCAAGTTATTTAAATCTACAATAAAGAATTACTAAGTTACAAAAAAATAACAACTAAGTTACACAAAATAAAAAAAAACACTAAGTTACACAAAATAAAAAAGAAATTATCAAATATTTAAACTAATTACACCTAATCTAATACCCCTATCAAAATAAAAAAGCCCCCCCCCCCCAAATAAAAAAACCCTAGCCTACAATAAACTACCAATGGCCCTTAAAAGGGCCTTTTGCAGGGCATTGCCCCAAAGAAATCAGCTCTTTTACCTGTAAAATAAAATACAAACACCCACAACAGTAAAACCCACCACCCACACAACCAAACCCCTCAAATAAAAAACTATCTAAAAAACCTAAGCTCCCCATTGCCCTGAAAAGGGCATTTGTATGGGCATTGCCCTTAAAAGGGCATTTAGCTCTTTTTCAGCCCAAAGTCCCTAACCTAAATTTAAAACCCACCGAATAAACCCTTTTAAAAAATCTAACACTAACCCCTGAAGATCCACTTACAGTTTTCAAAGACCGGACATCTATCCTCATCCAAGCGGCAGAAGTCCTCAGCGAAGCCGGCAGAAGTCTTCATCCAAGCGGCCGAAGTCTTTCTCCAAGCAGGCAGAAGTCTTCATCCAGATGGCATCTTCTATCTTAATCCATCCGGCGCGGAGCGGCTCCATCTTCAAGACATCCTGCGCGGAGAATACTCTTCTTCCAACGTCTTTTGCAGAATGAAGTTTCCCTTTAAATGACATCATTCAAGATGGCGTCCCTTACATTCCGATTGGCTGATAGAATTCTATCAGCCAATAGGAATTAAGGTGGAAAAAATCCTATTTGCTGTTGCAATCAGCCAATTGGATTGAGCTTTCATCCTATTGGCTGATCCAATCAACAGCCAATATGCAACAGCCAATATGATTTTTTCCACCTTTATTCCTATTGGCTGATAGAATTATATCAGCCAATCAGAATGTAAGGGACGCCATCTTGGATGATGTAATTTAAAGGAAACTTCATTCTTCAAGAAACATCGTAAGAAGAGGATGCTCCACACCAGATGTCTTGAAGATGGAGCCGCTCCGCGTCAGATGGATTAGCAAGGAGGTTTTCCCTTTAATGCATATTACCTAAGGTTGTCTGCCTCAAATGCCTCTGACTTTATTCTAAAAGATCACAGTTACATTGTTTACAAACATTTTATTTACTGTGTTTACATTTATTTATAGTAAAAAAACAAAAAATAGCGGTTGTCTTCTTTTTATTTTATTTATTGGTTTGTGTATTCTATCATGGAACATACTGAAATTTGTCCCCACTACCTTATATTATCCTTAAGAGGGTAGTTCCACTGATAATAAAAATGATATTCTATTTTGCAGGATTGTTACCAGTTCCAGAGTGGATTAGGCATTCTAACAGTCTAATGCTGCTCTTGCATCTAAAGGGACCTGTACTCCCTCTAATTCCTCAATGCAATAGAGTACTTTATATTTTGTCCAGGATTTAAAGGATTTTTGTGCACTCTGTAGTTGTGGAGGCTATGAGGGATATTTATCAAGCCGTCAACCACAAATACGCTGGAATTCCACAGCGTAATTTTGGCGAGCCTGATTCCCCTTATTTATCAAAGCCTACTGACCGGCAAAAGTTGAAATTTGTGACGTAACATACGATCTGCTGGTCTCAGTCAGACACAGATTGATGCTTACGTCATTACAGATGTTCCGAATACACATTCGGCACTATCTGACAACTTTTGCAGGTTATCAACTTTCTAACAGGTACGCTTGCCACTATTCTGGCCCAGCGTACCTGGTTTTCAATCCGCCACCCTGGAGGCCACAGATTCCATAGGAGTCTGAAAGCAGCGAAAGCTCATGTTCGATGCTGCCAGATATCCCATTGATTTCTATTGTTTAAAACAAATTACGTTTACACCTAACATAAGACCCGAGTCTAAACACCCCTAATCTGCCGCCCCCAACATTCCCACCACCTACATAATGTCATTAACCCGGACCACACCGGACCACACCGCAACTAAAAAAATATATTAACTCCTATCCCTCCACTCCTGGAGCCCACTGCAACTCTAATAAAGTTATTAACCCCTATCCCGCCGCTCCCGGACTCCTCCGCAACTAAATAAATGTATTAACCCCTAAACCCCTGGCCTCCCACATCACTACCACTTACAGACCCCGCTGCAATTAAATAAATGTATTAACCCCTATCCCGCCGCTCCCAGACCCTGCCGCCACTAAATAAATGTATTAACCCCTATCCCGCCGCTCCCAGACCCCTCCACAACTAAATAAATGTATTAACCCCTAAACCCCTGGCCCCCACATCACCATAAACTAAATTAAGCTATTAAATAAATAATAATAATACACTGCATAAAAATCTAGCTTGGCATGATAATTAATGAAAATATCTTAATCTTCAGTAAGAAGACATTTGAAAATGCCCATTGCACTCAGAAACAAAGGAGCAGTTGAATTTTAAAGAGAAAGAGAAATAGCCCAGTTACTAACTCTAATTGCAGTGCTTTGTCAGTGCACAAAAACATCAACTACACAAAGAGTCTCCACCTTCACATTGCCAAACAGTTCAGTCCCTTTTACTGTATATATATAAAAGAGGGTATAAGGTTGCATTGAGGTGTAACTCCCAGGTGACTTAGCTGAATAGTAAATATCAGCTATCACCACATAATATAGTTTCCATAATTACTAGAATAAATATGAGATGCATAAGTATTAAAGGTGGAATTAGTCTGTTACATGTGTATGTCCCCTACCTATGATGTACCTCAAAATTGGTGTACCTACTAATAGCCTGCGGGTTATGTGAGTGCAGAAAATTGCTGCACTTACCTCAGATGCACCCACTCTGCCGTGCATATTGCATATTGAAGGGAAGGTGTGTTGGAGGGGGGAAAAGAAAGGTGTGTGAACTTAACATATGGGGGTGTGTGATAGGGGAAGTGAAGAGTGGGGGAACTGTCAAAGGGAAGAAAGAACTGTATTGTAAACCAATTTTTGAAGGGAGCACATTTATTTCTCCAAATATAAAATGTATCAATAAAATATATATATAAAAAAAAAAATCAAATCAGGGGGGGGGCGGAGTTAGCCAGCTAGCAAGAGAGACGTGTTTGGGGAGAGCTCTCTGCCAGTTTCCCTAAAAACTTATAAAAAAAGTGCTCATATAGAGATTCCAGCCCTTATTAAAGACATTGCACTTTGCCCTTGTGTGATCTGGAATACTTTGGGCTCTTTTGACAGAGTCTCATTAACCCACCCGGCGGCAGACTTTTTGCAGAGACCAGGAGGCAATATCAATCTGCGCTACCGAGAGACTCCCGCCGCAGCTTGGAAATACCGCCCTACCCTCCACTGACCCAGCTCGGGACTTCACAGCGGCATTACCTGAACCGCACTGCTGCCCGGAGGGTCGGGGCTCCGCTCCGGCACAGCAGTTACAGACCCGGCGCCTGATCTGAAGGAGGTGAGAGTCCGGATCTACCAGAACTGACCCATTCATCACCCGGACTCACCTTCCAACGGCTGTACACCCGCGGCAGCATCCTAACCTTAGCCGGGAGCTAGCAGAGATCCAGGAGAGGTAAGAAGAGAGGGAGCTGCACCATACCTTTTCTTTGGCGCGAACTTCCGCCATCTTGGGACCGGCCTCCCTGCCTCTACAGACATCGCCCCTGCTATTAGGCCCATTTGGATATTCGGCAAGGCAGGTAAAACGAGGGACCCCTAGATTGTCTGCAGCCACTACGTATTGCTCCCTGATATTAACGCTCCCCCTGCAATACCTGACCTTCAATTGCTGCACTTGATTGCCATCCCCCCTCACGTTACAGTTAACTGCCACCTCCTATATAACTATCTGGCCCTTGACCGGAGAGACTTATCTGAACTCTGTGCAGACTACCATTCCCTCTGCTGTTTTTGAGCACGGAAATACCTCAAGCACCTGTAATCTGAGGCCTATAAGTGAGATAGAATTATATCACCTAGCAGTAAGGTCCACTGCAAAAGAACCCTTTTCAGATCCATATCTGCAGGAGACCGGGAACACTTCTCTCTGCTCCCATATACCAACATACCTGTGGCTGCTTTACCTTATACTTGGCTACAACATACTGCCACTTAGTCTGAGGGGATTTATAAAGATCTTTGCATCCATTATTACAAGCTGAGTTTATTGACTTTTACTACACATAGGAGTCCTGCACCTAACCTTTTGAATAACTGCCAGTCATTCAACTTAAAGTAGCTGTATTAATACCCTCACCTGTTTCTACTGTTTCTCTGTATATCATTGGTTGTAAAGTGTATTGTGATGTTTGAACTTACTTTGTGCCTACTCTAATAACAATCACTTTCTTGTGCTAACAGCTTTACCTACCACTGTTAAATGCCAATCTGGTCTTTCTTTGAAGGCCCTATATGCGCCACTAATCTAGACTAATATATACAGAGTCCACTTAGGGTAGCTACTCCATTCTGTACACTAATATCTCTCTAATCATACTTGCCTCCTGACAGGTTGCCGCTAATATTGTCTCTTTATTGTAATTGATTGTATATTTTTCTTGCCAAGGTGGTAACCCCTCAAGACTCACCCTTTCTGACCTAGCTAGTCTAGGTTGGTCACTACCCCTTCCCCTTTCCCCTTCCACAAGGTCGTATCCCCTGTCCCCGAGTCGCGAGGGGTCCTTGATACTTGGAAAATTTTCTGCCTAGCAATAATATCTGTGAAAATGTACATGTGATATTTAGACTCTACTGATAGCATAACCTTCAAACATTTCTCTCTGTGATAAGGTATTTTGAAAACATGTGAATTGCTTTTTATCTAATGCTGTGACCCCAGTCAGTCAGATATAAGCGAACCAATACAGTGCTGTCATGTGTCTGCAATTCTCCCTGAAAACCCATGCAAGCCCGCAAAATGCCTCAATCATTCAAAAGGAAGCAAAAACCTCTCAATACCCCCAAACGTACAGTAGTTGACCACTTCAGCAGTTCCCTCTCTAGATCTAGGGCTGGCTCTGATGAGGAACTTACAGATGCTAGTAGCTCCGCTGAAACAACTGGTGATAATGCCTTGTCCGTTGCGGACTGAAAAGGATGTAAATAACAATCTTATGGACTCTATTACAGCACTTCTGGCCTCTCATCATGACTCTCTAACTAAAAAATTTGAGAAGAGCCATGCAGAGTTGAAACGTGATATAGCCTCTATTGGCGAGCGCACGGACATAATAGAGCGCAAGCAAGAAGATCTGATGGTCGATCATACTAATTTACTCAGCTATTCCCAGTGCCTGGCTGAACAAATAACGGATCTAGAGCTCAAATTGGCTGACTTGGAGGACCGCACCCGGCGCAACAATATCAGGGTGAAGGGTATTCCGGAGACTGTCTCCCCACAAGATTTAGAGAAATACCTTCTGGAGCTGTTTACCGCAATCGCGGGCCCAGAAGAAGGGCAAGAGATGATGATTGATCGAGCACACAGGGCACTGAGGCCCAGATCTAGTGAAGGTGAGAAACCTCGAGATGTCATAATTCGACTCCACTACTTTACCTTTAGAGACAAACTACTTCGTGCCCTTGCAAAGGGCGGAACTCTCCCAGATCAATTCTCTGAGGTGCAGGTTTTTCAAGACCTCTCACCGCATACTCTCCAAATACGACGCCATTACCAGCCATATACGAGACTACTGCGAGACAAAGCAATAAAATACTGATGGGGGTTTCCTGTCAAACTGCATATAACCAAGGAAGGCCACCAGTATACGGTCTCCTCGCCAGAGCAAGCTAGAGAACTCATGCAAAAATGGGATCTACTACCACCCGACCCCCCCGGCTTCCAACAGCTCCAAAGGGATCCAACCAGAGGCTTGAGGGCTGCTGCTCCTGAGTGGCGACCTCTCCCCCAAAGAGTGGGAACCTCTAAAAAAAAACTCCCGCAACAGACGGGGAGGGACCCCCCTCCAGGTGGTGCCCCCACGGTTCCAAGCTCCACATGAATCCAGCTTACTCAGCATTTTGCACTGAACCCTGGGCAACGGAGCCCTCTCCTCTTCCTCTAGAGGAAGTTGCTATCCCTAGAGGGATAGATAGACTTAACTGTTCCTTAAGGGACCTTGCATGGTGTTTTCAGTTCCTCTTGTTCTTAAGCTTTCCCTTGTCTCCCTTCTGCTGTTTCTTCTTCTCTATCTTCTGGGAGATAAGTGAAAATTAATGTGTTGTAAAAAAACAAAAAACAAATTTTTTTTTTATTGTTGTTCATCATTACATGTTTACACTTGTAGAGCTGGGATACATGCCATAGATATCGCATCACCTTAACTGATTTATGTGTTAGACCTGACCTTATGGTTATTATCATAGCCCTGCTCAGCTTCTTATGTTTAATCCTATGGATATTTGACAACATGTATCCCCTGTAAAGCTGTGTATCTGCCTTGCTGACCTCCCACACACTACACTAGAGGCGGTACACATGACACAGACTGCTGAAAACTGACAATCTGTAAAAATCTGACACATGACACATAACGACTGACTGGGGTCAGGCTCTTTACGCTGACCTCCCCCCCACCTTAATAGTTGTGATCTCTTACTATTTTTAGTAAGAGCACTCATAGGGATTGTGTATTCTACACATCACCCAGTATCCTGACTGGTAACCAAACTATCCGCGCAGTTCTTAGAGCAAGGATAGACCCACCTCTCTCTTCCCCTCCCCCCCTCCTTTTCTTTCCCCTCCCCAGTCTCTCCTTGTGCACGCCCCTCTTCCCAAACCACTCTTCTTCTACTGGAGACATGGACTCTCCTAACCATATGGCGCCTGTGACCGTAGCCACCCTCAATGCCCAGGGCCTAAACTCTCCAACTAAGCGAAGCCTCCTGTCAAACTATCTTGACTCTCACAAACTACATATTGTGTTTCTTCAGGAGACCCACTGGGACAATAGGGCTAGACCGTTTCGTGCCCCGGTACACTACCCTATATGTGAAATGGCTTCCTTCTCAGAGAAAAAGAGAGGAGTGGCGATCCTGCTCCATAGAGACATTGGTTGTGTCATAGAATATGTCGACCGAGACCCTGAGGGCAGATACCTGATCTTGGTTTGCTCTCTAAATGGGATCTTATATACTCTGGCATCCGTCTACGCCCCGAATGTTAAACAGCTCCCATTTTTGAGGAAGTTCCTACAGAGACTTGGAGAAGTCAAGAGAGGACACCTTTTGATAGGAGGGGATCTTAATCTGGTGTGGGAATATATCTTAATATCCAATCTAATGCGCTACGCAAGCTCATGTACCAGTTTGGCCTCTATGATATCTGGCGCTGCCTTGCTCCGACTGAGCGTGACTTCACGCATCACTCTAAACCGCACAACTCCTACTCCAGGATCGACTATCTCCTGTGCGACTCCTGGACTCCGGACCAGTTCTGCACCCCGCGGATAAGGCCGTGCTCCTGGTTGGACCATGACCTCGTCAGTGCCGGATGTAGATTCTTACGCCCTCCTGAGTGCAGGCCATCCTGGAGGTTGCCTGACCATCTCCTTACGGAGAGGGATGTCCCTCAATTAGTAGAGACAATCTCAGATTTTCTGAGACATAATGATACAGGAGACACGAGCCTGGAAATCCTTTGGGCCACACTTAAAGCTTATCTTATCTTAGAGGCCATCTTATCTTAGAGGCCATTTTCTCAAGAAAAGTGCACGGTTGAGGGCCGCGAACAAAGTGTTCCTTGCTAAATTATATGCAGATCTGAGACAGACTGAATTAACCAACAAAATTGACCCCACCCCCGCCTTGGGCGACCGGGTTGGAGCCATTAGAGATGAAATTAATAAGAGAGAGCAGTTGCGAGTTCAGGCGAATCTGCTCCGACTCCGACAGGTGTACTACTATAAAGGAAACAAAGCCGATAGGCTGTTGGCCCGTAAACTGCGAGACCGAGCGGTCCAGGCCAGGATACCCGCAATCTCAACAGGGACAGGCATTGTCCACTCCCCAAGGGATATAGGGAAGGCGTTCGCGGATTATTACACCTCACTTTATAACTTAACCAACGGTTCTCGGGGAGTTGAGGTTCGCAGAAAGGCAACCCAGCAGTTCTTGAAGGGTCTGGAGCTCCCCTCCTTGGATGCAGAAGCGATTGATGACCTCAATGCCCCCTTCACTCTGGAGGAGATCAAAGCAGCTATTTTGACCCTGAAGCCACATAAGGCTCCGGGCCCAGATGGATTTACGGGCCTCTTCTATCGTTCCTTTACTCAACTGCTATCCCCTGTCTTGCTTCGCCTCTTTACTGCAGTAAGAGAGAGAGGAGCCGTTCTTCCTGAATTTTTGGAAGCCAATATCCTGACTATCCCCAAGGAGGGGAAGGACCCGGTCCTCTGTGCGAGCTACCGGCCTATTTCCCTTATTAATGTGGACGTGAAGGTCTACGCCAAGGTCCTGGCGACCAGGCTTGGGAGACACTTACCATCTCTGGTCCATCTGGACCAAGTGGGATTTGTGCAGGGGAGATAGGGTACGGACAATACCCGCAGATTGCTGAATGTTTTTATGGAGGCGGCAGATATGGGACTACCCCTCCTCACCTTGTCTATAGATGCTGAGAAAGCGTTTGACAGGGTGGGGTGGGATTACATGTTCTGCACCCTGGAACATTTTGGGATCCCTGAGACCTTTCATGCGGCTGTTGCTGCCCTCTACACCTCCCCGACGGCCGTTATAAAAGGTATGGGCTTCTGCTCTCCTAGAATCGTGATCAGGAATGGGACCAGACAGGGTTGCCCCTTGTCCCCGCTCCTTTTTGCGCTGGTGATGGAGCCTCTCGCGGAGGCCATTAGAGATAGCTCTGTAGTTCAGGGTCTCCAAATCCATGATACCCTCCAGAAATTGGCACTCTTCGCTGACGACCTCACTCTCTTCCTCACTGACCCAGTGGAATCACTTCCCCATCTCTTTGAGATCTTTGAGCTCTTCAGCAGTATCTCTAACTATAAGATCAATGTCTCCAAAACAGAGGCATATATGATCCATATTCCACTGCTAGAACAGAGACGCTTACAGCGACTCTATTCTTTCAAATGGTCAACAGAGGGGATTAGACACTTAGGGGTCTTCTTGTCTCATGATAAGAATATAGTCCTACAGAAAAACTACACTGTCCTGCTGCAAGAAGTTGAGGTGAGATTGAGATCCAAAAAATACGAAGAAATCTCTTGGATGGGCAGAATTGCCGCCTTGAAGATGATGATTCTCCCCAAGGTGACTTATATTATGAGGTGTATCCCCATCCCTGTGCCGGAAAAGACTCTGCGTGGCTTCCAAACCGCATTCAATTCCTATGTCTGGGATGATAAGCGCCCGAGAGTCGCGGCGGCCATACTTCAGGTCCCCATAGACCGGGGAGGGTTGGGGCTGCCTTCCATCCAACTGTACCACCAAGCGGCGATGCTCTCGCATGCCTCTGCGTGGGGTCCTTCCCTGCCCCCAACGAGATGGAGGGAACTGGAACAGGCTTCCCTGCCTGCCTATGTTGACCTCTCGGACTTACTTTGGGTTCCTCCGCATCTGGCCTCACAAATTCTGATTTCTAACCCTCTAGTCAAAGACTGTCAATTGGCCTGGTTCCGACTACGCCACCACCAGCTGATCGCCCCGCATCCCTCTCCTATCCACCCGGTCATGTCACTCTTGCAGAGACTACCCAATACGCGCCTTGTCCCTTGGAGAGATATGGAGATCTTCTCGTTGAGTGATTTCTATTCGGACGATAATCTTCTTTCGTCTCAGGATATGATTGCCAAATACGGTATTCCCCGCCACCTGGAGTTTGACTTTGCGAGGCTCTGGTCTATGATGAAGACTTGGGGATTCCTAGTTGACAAGATCAGGAGACCCACGATTTGGGAGATTAGATGGGGGGCGAACCTGCAATTGTTCAAACCCCTCACTACCCACTATGGAGCCCTCTTGGGGTCTCCCACTCTAGTGAAAACCAGACATATGATTTCCTGGGAGACTGAGCTAGGACTGTCCTTCACGTCACTTGAGTGGTCTAAAGCGATCCAACTGACTAAAGCTCCGCTCCATTGCACCACAATGTATGAACTTTACTTTAAGATTCTCACCAGATGGCACTTAGTGCCGACCAAACTCCGGACCCTCTACCCCGAACACTCACCCCTGTGCTGGAGGGAATGTGGAGAGATAGGGTCCCCACTCCATGCATGGTGGATGTGTGACAAGCTTCGGCCACTCTGGGTGAGAGTCAGCGCGGCCTGTTTGGCTCTGGAGCTCCCGATCCCGGATACTCCGGGCCTTGCCCTTCTACATCTTGGAGTAAAAAAGCTCCCAGTACACAAGAGATACCTCCTAATCTATCTGTTGACATCAGTTAAGATGTTGATTGCTAGAAATTGGAAAAAGCTGCAGCCCCCGAGATGGCAGGCAGTCCTTGACCACCTGCAATACCTCAAAGTAATGGAGGACTATGTCTTTAGAACAAGGAAACAGTCAGACCTTTTCTCCCTTATATGGGAACCCTGGGAGGCCTACCTAAAACCAAATCCATAATGCCCTACTCTCTCAAAAATTGGAGACCTCCTCTTGACCGTCTTGCTCTTCCCCCCCTAGAAGATACACCTCACTATGTGTGACTTGAGGTGTACTTCACTTCCCGACCCCCCCCCCCCTCCTCCCCCTCCCCATTTGCCATCTTTACCTCTTTCCCTAATATCCCCCCTCTTCCCTTTGAGAGAGGTGGGAGACCGATTTCAAACAATAGCTCCCCCAACAAAATATACCACCTCCCCCTACTATCCCACCTCATTTAGATGTCAGGATTATCAGGTATTACGTATGACTTCATGCACTACCTAAATTACAGAAAGCTCACTAAACTTAAATATAAAAAAGGAAACCTACACATTGACATGCCATTGCACATTCATGGGAAAAAGTAATTACACAGCTGAAGTATGATCACAGGGCAAACTGGTCTTCCCCTTCTGATCTAATGACTATATCTTGAATGTCTTTTACCCTCAGAAAAGTCGCGTGTATTAGCGTTCACAAATATGTCAAATGTAAACTGTGATGTGTTTTGGTTTGGTGCATTCATTGATAATAAATATTTATTTAAAAAAAAAAAAAAAAAATCAAATCAAATTGTGGCAAAGTATTTACCACTGATACAAAGTCCCAAAAGTCTCACGATACAAAAACAGTTGAGCCAAAGGAACCACAAAATCAGAAAAAGCATCAAACGAAAATAGTTCAAATCACACTTCCCTCCGCTGCAATGCTGCTCCTCTTCAAACCACCAGATCAGTGGAAACCATCACTGCATAAACAAACAACAAAAGGGGCACCTGATAGCGTAACTATATATTGCAGACAAGGCCCAAAAAAGATAAATGGAACACTCACATGTAAAAAGACACTCAGTAAATGCTATTACAAGCAGGCTGGTGTTTGTAGTCCCCAGCTGACTGTTCCTCCGGTAAAGCTGTGGGCTCATGCAGAAAGACACTCAACAAGTGCTATTAAGAGCAGGCTAGCATTTGTTAGTAAGTTACTAGTTCACTGTTCTTTCAGTGAAGCTCCAGACTCTCCACTCTGGACTGGAATGTCTCTGTCTGAAACAGCCTTGGCACAGCAGAAGACGAGCGGCTGGAGCAGGACACACACACTGGAGACAATGATAACAGTGGCTCTGGGCAAATTATCTTGTAGAGAAGAAGCAAAGATTAAACAGGGAATGAAGAGAGCAGTGATGCCCAGTAGTACGCAATTGGTACACAGTTATTTGCAGCGTAAGAAAGCACAAGATAACATTTTGATCATATTGTGTACACGGGAAGAAAACATTGCTTTAAATAATTTAAATGCTAATAAGGACATTAAATTGAAGATGGCAGATAAGGATGAGGCCACTGTTGTCGTGGATAAAATGTATTATGTTAAAGAGATATTATCTGTATAATCTGAATTAGATGCTAAGAAGGTATATAATGTTCTATCTAGGAACCATACTTTTGAAATTAAAAAAGAGCTTTAAAGATGTTTATTAGAGAAGAGCAGTAAATAATTTTCTTGTTATTAGTAATGAGATTACATTTTTGATTCCTGAAATTTAAATATATCACTATTCTATACATTCCCCAAAATCCGTAAGGACACGCCCCCTACCTGGCATCCAGTAGCAGGCAGTGTGTGCTCTATTGTCACTAATGTATAAGTATACTTAGATAAAGTTTTTAGAACCTTTGTCACACAGTCTTCATCCTAAATAAAATATACTAGGGACTTTTTGATAAAATTGAATGATATAACTTTACTTAGTGAGATGTGTTTCTTATTCAGTCTGGGCATAAATGGTCTCATATACTTCTTTCACACACACACACACACACAAGTGGAATGAGAGCAATTTCTGAAAGTAGTATTTATTCTAGACCATAGAGTGAGTTTATTTGGGATTTACTGAATTAAATTTAACATTGCAACAACGTTGTATTTCAGTATTATTACTAGCAATCACCAAGATTACAAGTTTTGTGCTATACCGGGTGCTTAAATAACGCAAAAAAATTAGCGGTATCGCACTTTCCATAGCGCTGCCATTGCAAGTTACTTAAAAACCTTCTCTTGTTGTGCGGTATGGTGCGATAAGCTCCATGCCGCACAAAACCCTGACTTTACGTGCTTGTGCACGCTTTCCCCCATAGACATCAATGGGGAGACAGTGTTAGAAAAAACTAACACCTGCGGTCGCGGAATGGCGATCACCGTATTGCAACCCCATTGATGTCTATGAATAAAACACCTAGTCTAAATACCCCTAAACTACCGCTCTCCAACATTGCCGACCCTAAATAAACCTATTGACCTCTAATCCACCGCTCCCCATCGCCAACACTAAATAAAATTATTAACCCCCAAATCTGCCACCTCCAACACTAAATAAACATATTAACCCCTAAACTGCCTGCCCCCACATTGCAAATCACTAAATTAAACTATTAACTCCTAAACCTAACACCCCCCCTAATTTTAAATTAAATTTACAATTTAAAATGTGAAATACCTGTGAAATAAAAAAAAACTAAGTTTAAACTATAAAGTAACCTAACATTACTATTTTAAAACAATAAAATTAATGAAAAATAAAAAAACTAAGTTACAAATTTAAAAAATCCTAAAACTATAAAAAAAATTAAAAAATTACATTACAAAAAATTAAAACTCTAAAATTACAAAAAAATTTTTACAAAAAATGATAAACTAAATTTTCCAAAATAATAACAATTAAACCTAATCTAATACCCCTATGAAAACAAAAAAGCCCCCTAGTCTAAAATTAAACTACCAATAGCCCTTAAAAGGGCCTTTTGTAGGACATTGCCCTGAAGCAATCAGCTCTTTTACCTTCAAAAATTACAAAGTCCCCCCTAAAAGTGAAACCCCCCCACCCAACCAACCCACCAAAATAAAAAAGCCTAAATCTGAAAAAAACCTAACCTACCCATTGCCCCTAAAGGGGCATTTGTATGGGTATTACACTTAAAAGGGCATACAGCTCTTTTGTTTTTGTGCCCAAAGTCCTAATCTAAAAAATAAACCCAGAAAAAAAAAAAAAATCTAACACTAACCCTTGGAAATCTACTTACAGTTCCTAAAGTCTGGACATCCATCTTCATCTAGGCAGCGAGAAGTCTTCATCCAGGTGGCGACATATTCATCCATCGCAGGGGCATCTTCTATTTTCATCCTGGTGGGGCGGAGTTGAGGAGGCGCAGAGCGTCATCGATGGCAGCACGTACATCCAGCGTGGAGGATCCTCTTCATACGATCACCGCCGTACACTGAAGCTTGAATGCAAGGTACCCGTTTAAAAATAGGGTACCTTGCATTCCTATTGGTTGACATTTTCAAATCAGCCAATAGGATGAGAGCTACTGAAATTCTATTTTGTATAATTTTGTTTATTATTTTTTGTAATCAGAGTTTTTATTTTTTGTAATGTCATTTTTTTTTTATTTTTTGTGTGTTAGGATTTTTTTAATTTGTAATTTAGGTTTTTTGATTTTTCATTAATTTTATTGTTTTAAAATAGTAATGTTAGATTACTTTTATAGTTTAAAATTTTTTGTTTCACAGGTAAGTTTTTATTTATTTAAAAATAGTTATATTGAAAATGTAATTTAAAATTAGGGGTGTGTTAGGTTTGGGGGTTAATAGTTTTATTTGGTGATTTGCGATGTGGGGGGCTGGTAGTTTAGGGGTAATAGGTTTTGTTTAGTAGTTGCAATATGGGGGTCAGCGTTTTAGGGGTTTATAGGTTTATGATAGTAGTAGCGATGTGGGGGGCGGCATTTAGGGTTTAATAGGTTTATTATAGTAGTAGCAGTGTGGGTGGGTGGTGGTTTAGGAGTTCATAGTTTTATATAGTGTTGGCTATGTGGGTGGGAGGCAGATTAGGGGTTTATAATTTTAATACAGTATTCGAGATGTGGGAGGATGGTGGTTTAGAGGTTAATATGTAGTTTATGGGTGTTAGTGTACTTTGTAACATTTTAGTTATGATTTTTGTGAAACATTTTTGTTTCGCAAAATCCATAACTACTGGTCTCAGATAGCGGTATGGATGACGGCGGTATAGGCTATAACGCAAGCATTTTAGCCGGACCGCACAACCTGTAATATAGTGCTATGGAAATCCCTCACTCAAACGTCATTTTTTGAGTGCAGAATGGATTGTTGCGTTACAAGCTAAAATGCTTGCGTTATAGCTATACCGTAGCGACTTCTAATACAGGAGACCTGGCCAATTTTTCAGCGGTATATCCATACCGCACCATACCGCAAGACTTGTAATCTTGCTGCAAATCAGGGTAGAGATATTGGATCCAACATGGCCCATACATATGACAAAAACTATATGAAAGTGTTTGAGTAGAAGTTTGTCTATCCGTTTGGAACATGGATTATACTAGCATTCGGAGCTTGATAATTCGGCCCCTTTTAATCATTGTTGCATTTTATATGGAATTTAAATGATGTATCTATACAAATTAAATTTAAGATTTTAGAGTACAGTGAAGAATCAGTTGACTTTTTGGATACTTCAGTAAAAATACTCTTAAAGTAGACCTATACAGAAAGGAAAGTGACAAAAAAAATTCTAGGATTTGACAGTGCCCTTCCACCAGCATTAATTAAATGTTTTACATAAAGCCAGTTGCCACAAGTTAAAAAATGTTAGAACATACCTGAGAAAGTTCTGAGGAATCCAGGAGCAAGTATTGGCACATCCTTACGTATCTCCCTTAGTGATATAGACTGGATTTTGGGAACAGGCTAGTCAGAAGGGAGATAGGCACAGTGCCACAAGAAGAATCCGTAAGCAAAGGTCAAAGAAATCTATAAATCAGTCCGCCAAAGGTGTCAAGCCAAGGAATTAGAGTCGGTGAGAACAGCCAGGGGTAGATAAGCCACAGGAACAGATAAAGAACAAGGCAGTTAAAATTTTAGCTTGGTAGGTAGATTCATGACTTCTGAGAGCTAGGGAACTAGCAATTTAGCACAATAATAATCAAAGAACAGATCAACTGACTTTCTGGGAATTTATAGGACTTTATATAAGAAAGGGACAAATACAAATAGTAAAATAATATGGGGATAACCCTAGTCCTAAACCGATGCAGAAGATTAACCAAAACGGACCCAAAAATATTAAGATTCCCTGTATTATTTTAATATTCATATATATAATGGACTTGGAAAGTACCGGTAGCAGTAAAATATGATGTCTATAGTGACAAATTTAATAAGCATAAAACATCACATACAATGTTAACATAAAAGATCACATAAAATGTTAGCATAAAAAGGATCTATTTATACATACAAATAAATACATAAACGGATAAGGTCGACCTTAAAATAAAATAAGCAGTTACATATGAACCACAAATGGTAATAATAACCAATATTGTGCTAAAATGTTTACAGATTACAAATGCTAGCAACAATGTGAATAGTGCTATGGTGTCGGTAGAATATCTCAAATGAGCGTATATGTCCCAAATTATGGTTTCCTCAGATTACCAGCTCTCCGGTTCTGTTAATGGGAAAGGGGAGCTCTTTTAATGCAATATCATAGGCCGCCAAACAAAAGAAGTATATCCGTACTTACAGATAGGAAAGTGTTAGTCGGCTCAACAGAGGATATTAACAACTGTGGTACATCTTGAAAAACATCAGCCTGGTAGCGTCAGCCTGATTGCAAGATATTACAACAGTCTTGAGGTACTCGATAAAGGAACTTGATAAAATTGTTATTGAAAGGTGTTGCTCATAGTTTTTACACACTTCTGTAGTGAAGCACACCTGCTGAAATCAAACTCGTGTTTTGCGTGGTATTGGCTTCAACAGCCTGTGGTTGGGGTCTGTATTTGTATTGAACGATCGGACCACCAATGATACCTGATAGCCATTTTTGAGTTTTGTCTATTACATTTTGTGAGTTTGAGTCTGGGAAATTGTCCATATAGACTGTTTTTCCGATCGAGTGTCTCAAGACTGTTGTAATATCTTGCAATCAGGCTGACGCTACCAGGCTGACATTTTTCCACACGAACCACAGTTGTTAAGATACTCTGTTGAGCTGACTAACACTTTCCAATCTGTAAGTCCGGATATACTTCTTTTGTTTGGCGGCCTATGATATTGCATTAAAAGAGCTCCCCTTTTCCATTAACAGAACCGGAGAGCTGGTAATCTGAGGGAACCGTGATTTGGTACATATACGCTCATTTGAGATATTGATGGACATTCTGCCAACACCATAGCATTATTCACATTATTGCTAGCATTTGGAATCTGTGAACTTTTTAGCACAATATTGGTTTATGTTACCATTTGTGGTTCATATGTAACTGCTTATTTTAAACTGCTCATATTAACTGTTTATTTCTGTATTAAGGTCGACCTTATCCGTTTATGTATTTATTTGTGTGTATAAATAGATCCTTTTATTGCTAACATTTTATGTGATCTTTTATGTTAACATTGTATGTGATGTTTTATACTTATTGAATTTGTCACTATAGACATCATATTTTACTGCTACCGGTACTTTCCAAGTCCATTATATATATATATGAATATATGTTTTTTTAGAGTGATATATATATATATATATAGTGTACTAAATCTATTAGGGAGAAGGTATCAAAAATCTACTTATTACTAATTATTATTTGGGTGCAGACCCTGTAAACCACATAAATTTACCACAAGTATCAAGAGAGAAATATTGAAGAGGACACAGTAGTGTTCTCTCCAAAAAAGACATGGATTTCAGCACTCCATATAGTAAACAATTAATATTAAATCATTTCACACATTCAAAAGAATTTATTAAGAGCAGGTGTTCCAAGGCTTTCACGCAACCAAACAACTTCTGGGTCCCCTAAACCAAAACCACACAAGATATGATGTAAATAAAATTAATTTATTTGTGCAAACAAAAAATAAAAAGAAACCAAAAAACACATACATTTAAAAATACGTTCTGTACATTAAATGCATAGATAAAGCTGGCCAGCTCACTCTGAGTTAACACGATGCAGATAAATACCTAAAAAAGGCTACTGAATTATTAGGCAACACCCCTACCAGCGGGTAGCCCTGTATGCTTACAGGAATCTGCTACCATGGATAATACTGGGGATCCATGCATAATAAATCAATTGATACACAAATGAAAAATGGCAACACCTTACTCAGAGGGTAACCCAAACGAGCTTGAAAAGCTTGTTACATTGAGAACAATCTGAGGATCTATGCCAATTGTGTACTGAGCAGAAAAGGTGTAACAGGAATTACATGCTTTACATTTTACACACTTTCTTCGAGAAACAACACCCTGACCAGAGGGTAGCACCAATATTGAAAAAAGGTTCCGGCTACCTTGGTACTAAATAGGGATCTATGTGTCTCTAATGATAGATGCTTAACCACAGCAATAATAACAATCACATTTATAGTGCAAGCAATATAGGCTGTTTGAGAAATTTGTTAATTAAACTTTCCACATCCGCTATAACCTTGTTCAAGGCTTAAATGTGTACGTTTTAGTGCATTTTCCAGACAGTACATTCCATTATAGACTCGTAAGTCCGTGAATACTTTACAAATCACTTTTGTGCGCTTGCAATCCTCCTCCTTTTAGGATGATGAAAATCCGGGTAAGGTGCCTGCTTGCTGCTGCAGTTAGAAAAGCTGTGTGCTGCATCAAATACGACTCAGGGGCTGGTTCTCAGCTGTGCAAATGACGTCATACGCCAACGGCCGTTTCACCCCCCATGTGACCGAATGTCATTGGGGCTTCCTCAGGGCGTATACTTAGCAACTCCATATGCGTTCTATTTAAACTCAGCCCTTACTTTGGATTGGTGAAAGTATCTTCAGTGAAATTGAAACAGTGTTTATTATTGCTCAGATATAACGAGTAAAGCCATTAGTTCTCACAATAGCCATACTAACAGCAACTTTATGGTAACATATTATAACCATTTCAGTAATTGCAAATACAAAAAACAAAAAACAAAACATTGTTTGCACATGTTTACAGAGTATTTACTTCCAGCAAGGCGGATCCAGCACAAAATAAACAATGAGAAGCAGAAAAATTATTGTTAATCACTATTTTAATTTTACAGCTCAGGGAGAGTGACAACCCTTTTTCTTATCCCTTAACTAAGTTAATACCATAGTATTAATATACAATTTATACAAATTTTATCCTTTATAGGAAGGGGGCAAAATCTAGTTTTTCGTTCAGGCCATTTGGTGACAATGTTTTTAATCAAAATATCCATGCTACTTCTTTCCTAAGTAGCAAATTATCTATATCGCCACCCCTGCCATGTAAGGAGCATCTTTCAATACCTATAACTTTTAAATCATCTATAGAGCAGTTGTGGCAGAGTTTGAATTGCAGGGCTATATTACTATTTATAGTGCCATCCTTTGCATTAGCAATATCATTGCGGTGTTCTGTCACCCTGTCCTTCAGAATTCTCTTAGTTTTCCCTGTATAGTAAAGGGGACATGGGCAGTATAATAAATATATTACATTATCAGATTTACAATTAATAAATTGTCTGATTTCATATATTTTCTCGCCTGTACAGAACTGTCTAGTTTTTACTATGAATTTACAAAAGACACAGTTGCCACATTGAAAGCAACCTTGTAACTTTTGACGTTTTTCAAGCCAATTTTGTGCTTTTGGATTGCGTGAAAAATCACTCTTAACCAATCTATCTTTTAAATTGGGAGCCCTACGTGCAACCAGTGATGGAAAATCACCCACCACACTTTTAACATTCTCATCTGAGAGTAGAAATTGCCACTTGCTTTTTAGAATATTTCGAACTTGATTCCAATGTCCATTATATTCAGTAATAAACCTAACCCTATTATCTACTTTTTTCTCCTTTTTGTCAAATAACAAAGAATCTCTATTGGCTTTTAAAGCTTTATTCATCGCAAATTTTACGTTACTTTTTGAATACCCCCTCGCTATAAATTGATTGGCCATTTCTTGTGCATGTGTCTTATATTTATTCCTGCTGGAACAATTCCTCCGGAGCCTGAGAAATTGTCCAGTAGGGATTCCTCTAATCAGGGACGGTGGATGGTGACTGGAAGCAATTAATAATGTATTCGTTGCAGTACTTTTTCTATAAATGTCTGTAGTGAGCTTATTATCTTCTTTTTTGATTGTAATATCCAAAAACGGTAACTCTGATGCACTGTACTCATACGTAAGAAAAATGTTAAATTTATTTTTATTCAAATTGGATACAAATTCTTTCAAAAGATCTACAGACCCTCTCCAAAGTATGAATATGTCGTCCACATATCGACGCCACATTAACACCAAGGAGGCTATCATTTCATTTAAATCTTCAAAGACAGTAAGAGTGATATATATATATATATATATATATATTATTTTATCTCGCTATATTACGTTTTCTAGGTTTTTTGAGCCTCTGATAAATCATCAGTTAGGTATTTTTAGCGTCTAATTTAGCATCCTATAAGTAAAATTGTGGATCCTTATATATCCTTATATATAGTAAAATAATACAGGGCATCTTAGTATTTTTGGGTCAGTTTTGTTTAATCTTCTGCATTGGCTCCAGAACTTGTACACATGCTAAAACGTCGGAAGTATTTGAAAGGTTTAACACAGTGTCACGCAATCTTAGATAATAGGTTGAAGGAAGTGACTAGAATGTTTCTAGAGAGAGTCTATCCAAAGTCTTTAATAAGAGACTAAGCAAAAGCAGTTAGAGGGATCCAAAGAAACTCTATTCTGAAATGGTTATTAGTGTCTAGGGGTAGGTTGCATTGGTAGTTAGGTTGGTTAAGGGACTAATAGGTTAGAGAGCAAAATCCTTTTTGCGCTTCTCGGGATCCGCTCATATTACAAGTTAAAAAAAATGTTTTTTCATTAGTGGTAGCCCGAAAAGTGTAATCGCTATCAGAGTTTTCACAACTGCGTACATGTGTTCCCCCATTGAAAACTATGGAGAAAAAAACTGTAAAACATCCTACTTGCGAAAACGACAAAAAAAATGAAAAAACCTAAAACCTTACCATAAGCACCTAGCCTAATAACCCCTAACCTCTCATCCTCCTACATCACAAACACCAAATAAAACTATTAACCCCTAAACTACAATCCCCCAACAACACAAAGTACCTAAATAAACTATTTACCCCTTAAACACCACCCCCCAAATTACCAAAGTACCTAAATAAACTATTAACCCCTAAACCGCCACCCCCCACATCGCAAACTATCTAAATAAACAACTCCTAAATTGCCAACCCCCCACAATGCAAAGTGATTAACATCTAAACCCCTACCTAACACCTCCTAACTTAACCACAATTAAAATACCCATACATTAATTTAAAGAATAATCTAACTTACCTGTAAAATTAAATTAGCTTACCCTAAAAAAAACAGTAATTTCTTAAACATAACAAACTTACTGTACATAACAAAAAATAAAAAACTTACCCTTTACAAAAATAAAAAACCTAACGTTAACAAAAAATAAAAAAATAACATTTACACACAAAAAACTACCATTACAAAAAATAACACAACCTACCCTCACAAAATATAACAAACAAAATTACCAAAAATACAAATAAACTACCGGTAGCCCTTAAAAGGGCCTTTTGTAGGGCATTGACCTAAAGCAAACAGCTCTTTTGCATAAAAGAAATCACCCCCTAAAATTACAACCCCTCACAAAAAAACTACCCATTTGGATGGGTATTGCCCTTTAAGGGGCATTCAGCTCTTTTTCTACTAAAATAAAATTAAAAAAAATCCTAATGTAAAAAAAAAATACCAGCCCCAAAAAATGAAAAAAAAGTCTAAACCCAAAATTGGTTTTCACTGATGATGATGGGTGGCACTCCATCTTCATCCCGGCGGTGCTCCATCTTCATCCATTGCGGGTCCATCTTCACCCCGGCTGCGGTCCATCTTCTAACTTCAACAAGACAACAAGGTCAGTGGCGATGGAGGAGGCGACGTCGGTCCTTCTCTTCAGACAAGCGACACGGAGGTCCTCTTCATGAAGTCTCTAGCCGCCTACTGAAGATTGAATCCAAGGTACCCCTTTTATATAGGGGTACCCTTGCATTCCTATTGGCTGATTTTAATCTTCAAATTCTAATCAGCCAATAGGATGAGGTTTTAATTTAATTTTACAGGTAAGTTTTTAATTTTTTTAAAGATAAGATAGTTTTAATTTATTTTATGGGTATTTTAATTGGGCTTAAGTTAGGGGTGTTAGGTTAGATGTAAGATTATTACTTTGTGTTGTGGGGGGATGGAGGTTTAGGGGTTAAATAGTGTAGTTTAGTGTTTGCGATGTGGCGGGATGACAGTTTAGGTGTTAATAGTATTATTTAGGGTGGGCAATGTGGGAGGATGGTGGTTTAGGGATTAATAATGTATTTTATGGGTGTAATTGTACTTTTAATGTATTTTTGTTGTGTTTTGTGCAACTTTTTTACTTCGGAGCACAGTTTATCAGAGCTCTTAGATCACGGTATGGATTGAAGCGGAAAAGACTATTGTGCTAGCGCAATCACATTTATCCAGACTTCCTTGTAATATCAGCGGGAGAAAAATGGATTGCATAATCGCCATTGCGCTAGTTCAAAGTCCCTTGCGCCTTACTTATAATCTCACCCTATTTTGGTTCCTCAAGTTTTTACTCCTGTTAAAGGCTGGCATAGCTAAACTCTTTAATGTGCATGTTACAGTTACTCAAGATGTCTCATTGATTAATAATAATCCTTAAACTAAATAACAAAATTAAAATTTGTCTATAAGTAAATTATACTTAGAGATAAATATATGGCTTTAGTGTTCCATATGGTGGCGGCTGCAGTGGTACTTCATGTTGGCGGCAATTTTGCTCCTCTTTGTCAGCGGATCGCGGAAATCCTCCATGTCGCCTGCAGTGGTGACCCTTCTTCCTGGATTCACTTAGTTTGTTCTGTCAGTTTCCACCTTTTATTGGGGTGTCTTGGCTATTCTATCAGCTATTTTTTTTAAAGTTTTAAATCAGCCACTATAAAGATTCCTACTTTTTTAAATCATCCAATAGAATTTTTTTTAACAATATATTTGCAGGACATAAAAATTACGAACATTAGAATGTGAAATATTCATAACTCTTGTCTGGTTAAAGTGTGAGCAATAACATGCACTGTAATTCCCCCATCTTCACTATCTTTTTTGTCTCTGCCTGGGGGGGGTCAAGGGGGCAAAGCAGAGGCAAAAAAAGTAGTGTAGATGGGGGAATTATAGTACATCGGCCTTTACCCACATTAGCTAGGATACTTCACACAGTATAAAATGATATTTTAATTTAAATATACATATAAATATTTTGTAACGTGTGAAGAACTCCATTATTTCTTCTTCGGCTTAGCACACCTTAAGGTTAGCACTTGAGCAAAAGTCCGGGCCTGTGTTTTGAAGGGTGCCCCATAGAACTAAATTAAGTGAGGGTTATAGCGCAGCCATGCTATGCAGCCTCCAGGTGTTCATCTGAGTGTATCTGAGGTTTTTGCTCAAACCCTAACATTTTATTTTCAACTTCTACTATGGTAGTTAAAATGGGAGCGATATGGATTGTAATTTAACAATGCTAGCCTACCATAGTGCTACCATTTTTTTGCACTCTACTTGTAATCTAGGCCAATATGTTGCCAATGACAAGTTATACCCCCCAATTGTTCTCAAAACATACCCATTAAAATTGAGAGGATGGCTTCAGTAAAGAAATCCAGCATTTTCATTTTTATTTGAAATTGCAAAATTAAACATAAAGGAAAAAATTAAAAAAACTAAATAAAATTATAATACTTTGAAGCTCACATAAAAAGTAATTAAGGGGAAAACTTTACAGTATAGAGTCCCTTTAACAAAAATAATTCAAACATATACATAATTTATTTTATTTTGGAAAGTCAGGTAAAAATATTTCAATCAGGCTCTAGAGTTCCAGTGGAGGAGGAGCTCAACAGGTGTTGCTGAGCTCACAGCTCCAGCCACACACGTACTGGCGGTGGATTGTTTTGCGCGCCTGCCCCAAGTCCTGGGGCTATCCGTAAGGACAGCTTGGTAAAAGCAGCTCTGGAACCCTTTACCAGTGGCCCACCATCCCACTGGTTCATACTAACTTTTTCATTGCCTGGACTCAACTTGTCTCTACTTTGACCTACCCAGCCTAAAAACTATCTCCCACCACGCTATCTGCGCTCTCTGCTTTGGACTGTATCTCCCTCCCCCTTCAAACTATACTCTGCCACTCCGCTCAAACTTTAAACTTTTTCTCCCCCACCCCGCCTGTAGCCCTCGCCAGGAAAACCCCCAGCATCTTCGACCGCTCTGTAATTACCTGAACCTTACCTGTGGCATCGTTGGAGGTGCCCCCCCTGCAGTGTTGCAGCTTGGTGACCGCCCTCTCCCTCCCCCACCGGTGCTGCGCGGGAGGGAGCTGGGCTGGATTTTGGATTGGGGACCTGATGCTGGAGCCGTCCCTCTCCGGCTGACGCCGGTGTTTGATGCAGCCCTCCTGCTCTCCTCCCACCGTTGCTGCGTGAGGAGAGCCGAGTGTGTTCTTCGATAGAGGCGGAGGGGAAACGGCTACTGGAGGCAGCCCCGCGTCGGCTTGCAGGGACCTGGATATCGCTGGTGAACACGGCGAGCGGACAGGCGGAGGCAAGGGGTGAGTTTACCTGAACTTTTTTCTTACCGCACTGTGGGTCAAACACTGCTCCTGGACACTTGAAGAGGCTCCTAAAGTCTTAGGCCAGACCCGTTAAAAACCAACTTATTGAAAGCAGAGGTGAATAGGAGGAGGAAGGGGGGAGAAAGGGAAAGAATCAGGCTGCTGGTGAATGGCCTGGAAGCTTATCAAGGGGGATAAACCAGAGACGCCAAATCGTTTAGAGCACTCAATTACATTCAGCAAGCTCTCTTGCTCCCTATCTTGGTATTATAACTGTGGACTAAAAAAATACAAAGGGACAATTTGAACCTAAGAAGAGACTGAGAACAAAAAGACTTTCTCTATGAGAATATTCGTTAGTCCTTAACAACTTGAATATGCTCCTTCACTTTTCCCCTCCCTGATACAAAAGTTTCAAAACCTGATATTATTAACTGATCAACTTGCACTTTTCTTCTTATTTTTGATATAACACTGTTTAGCTTTGTTAGTTTGCGTATATACTGATACTACTTATGCAAAAAGGAATTGTCTATGTTTGATGGCTTTCTAAAGGCATTACTACGCTACACACATATTCCTAAAGATGGGTCATTAAGGTCTAAACTGAATCATACCACTAACCAACATTCTTGCTGACCCTTTGAAAGGTCTACATGATAGTTAGCATAGCCGCAAAAGCAAAAATTATCTGTATTACCTGAGTTTTCTCCCTGCTTTCTGTCTAGGAAAAAGATACAATAGGGATACAGGCAGCAACCCCCTGACCTATATGTGGTATTCAATACTTTATTACAACAATATTAAACAGGGGTAATCTCCCCTAGTTTTTTCTCTTAGAAATAAAATAACTATAATCAAATCTTTAGATTTTAAAGAACTCCCTGAATCAATATTACCTGCTCATTCAGATCACCTACTACAAATAAGAGCGTGGTAACCCCCGATACTCAGCATACTGAGAATTACTGTGCCACAAGAAAATAAGTATAAACCCAGCACTGTGCAATATCTGGTAATTTCAGTCTCTAACAAACCTGAATAGGCTCCTTCACTTTTCTCCCTCTCTGATATAAATGCTCCAAAACCTGATACTATTAATTGATTTTGTTGCTTTTCTCTTCTTGTTTTGGATATAACACTGTCTAGCTTTGTCTGATTGCGCACATTCTTATATTGCTTATGCAAAAAGGAATTGCTTTTGTTTGATGGCTTTTTAAAGGCGTTACTACGCTACATATATTTTACTAAAGCTGGGTCATTAAGGCTCAAACTGAATCTTATTATTAATCAACATTTTTGCTGACCCTTTGAAAGATCTACATGATATTTAGTATAGCTGGAAAAGCAAAACTTATCTGTATTACCTGAGTTTCTTCCCTGCTTTGTGTCTAGGGGAAAAAATACAATAGGGATACAGGCAGTAATCCCCTGACTTACCTGTAGTATTTAATACCTTATCACAATAATAACAAACAGGGATAATCTCCCCTAGTTCCTTCTCTTAGAAATAAAATACCTCTAATCAAGCCCTTAGATATTAAAGAACTCCCTGAATCAATATTATCTGCTTACCCATATCACCTATTACCAATAAGAACATGGTAATTCCTGTTACTCAGTACACTGAAAGATTCTGGGCCATAAGTAAATAAGTATATGTCCAGCACTCTGCAATAGCCGGTAGTTTCAAAACTTGGGAAAGATACTCGATTTCAGCTATTTTTCACTTAAACTAAAAATACAACAAGAGCATTGATAACTGACCTCCTATTGCTAAAGAGGTTTCCCACTAACCTACTGTTGTTACTACTCTGTCAAATATCCTAAACCCAGTGATTAAAAACACTAAAGCCCTCATACCTTAGAAAAAGCGAGCAGATAAACAATATATAGGGCTAACGCGAATACACAACGTTACTCTAAACGCTCTTTCCTCTTTTCTTCTTTCCCCCTATTTTTCCTTTTTTCCTTTTCTCTTTTTCTTTTTTTTTTTCCCCTCCCCTCCCCCCTTTCTTTCCTTCTTCCTCATCTTTTTCACCCACCTACACAAATCACTTAAATAGCACGTAAATCAAGTAGGGCATCACAAGCCACAGCCCGACACCGAATTGGCGCATTTCTTTGCGCCCACCTCACTGATTCCCTTTTAGGGATCCTGAGATACATTGCTACCTAGCTCACTCTTTCCTTTTTTTTTTTTTTTTTTTTTGTAATCACAAACAACACAATTGGCAAACTCCACACAAAGGCATTATCCTAGATCTGGTTCACTCACAAGCTCCTGCCCGACTCAATCACCTCCCACAGGTCACGCACCACCTCCCCACACTCCCCCACTTCCCTTGCACTTTCACGCTTCTTTTTCTTTTTTTTTTTTTTTCTTCTCTCTCTCTTCTTCTTTTTCTTTCTTTCTTCATCTTCCTCCCTTTTCCCTTCTCTTTTCTTCTTTCTCTTTTATAGAGAAGTACATGGATAAATTTCTTGGTATCTCTTCTAAAGCATCCTCACCAGGAATGGCAGGTAGACAAAGAGATAAGAAATCCAAAAACACACAGGACTCAGTAGCTGAGATTCAATCAAATTTATTAAATGCAGCCACACCTGAAGTACTAAATGTCCAAAACTTAGTTGCCAGCATTTCTGATGCCCTCTCTCCCAAATTCGATGCTCTTAGGATGGAAATTAAGCAGGATATTTCCTCCCTATCTCAGGAAATTAGACAATTCTCCTCAAGAATGCAGGAGGTTGAGCAGAGAGTATCGGACTTGGAAGACACGGTAGTAGTACAAGGCACTAAGCTGGACAGCATCAGTAGCAGTAATCAAAAAACCCTTATGAGATTAGAAGACCTTGAAAACCGTAGCAGAAGAAATAACATCAGAATAATAGGTCTTCCAGAGGAGAAACAATATGAGGACCTCGCCCTCTTTGTCTCTGACACACTAAAGACAGCTCTTAATCTTTCGCCCTTACACAACAACATCTTAGTAGAGAGGGCCCACAGACTGGGTCCACCACAGTTAGCTCAAAAATCTAATAGGCCTAGACCTATTATTGTAAAGCTACTCAATTACCAGGACAAAATCTCTATTCTCCAGCATTACCGCAAAACACAACCTCTCATTATTAATGGAGCTAAGATCCTTATTTTCCAGGATTTCTCGGCTGAGACAGCCTCCAAGAGGAGAGATCTGGCACCTATATGCACTAAATTTATAAATTCTGGAATAAATGCGACCATACTTTACCCAGCCAAATTAAAAGTTACTGTGAATGGAACGGTACATTTTTTCCTGGAGGCACACACAGCCGAGAAATTCTTCTCATCTTTAGACTCCTTAGCAACAGACGATGTAGCTCCCACTTAAACAGTGTAGGTTCGATAACTGGGAAGATCCCTTTTGTAGGGCTAAATGGGGCAGGTTCCATATGTGTCAGGTGGCTTTTTTTCTTGTTTCTTGTTTTTTTTTGCTTTTTTTTTTTTTTTTTCCTTCTTTTTTCCCTCTCCACTCCCTCTTCCCCTACCTCTCTCCCTCACCTTACTTTCATGCTATAAAGACACAGAAAAATAGAAAAACTTAGAATAGTTTCGTGGAATGTGGGAGGGATCTCCACCCCCATTAAACGGAAAACCATACTAGCACAACTAAGGAAATATCAGACTGATATAGGATTAATCCAGGAAACCCATCTCAATTCAGAAGAATCTAACAAACTTAAGTCCTCATGGGTAAGAGACGTATACTTCTCGCCAAGCGTAGGTAAAAAAAGGGGAGTGGCAATCTTAATTGGTAAAAGAGCTCAGCTTGAGGTGATCCACTGCGAGCCTGATCCGGAGGGGAGATATGTCCTAATAAAAGTAAAAATCGCCCAGGAAATTTACACAATTTGCAATCTATACGGCCCTAACACCTTCGACCCAGAATTCTGGAACAGAATTCAAACTAAACTCCTCCTGTACAATCAGGGGCTATCAATTATAGGTGGCGATTTCAACATGGCACCGCACTCCCCATTAGATAGACTTAGAGAATCCACAAAGCAAAAAAAACAGAAAAAGGATAATTTAGAATCTAAAATGTTTAAGAAACTAAAACAAAACCTAGCATTATACGATATCTGGAGAAGCCAGAATCCAGATGTTCAGGAATTTACGTGCCTCTCAAAAGCACACAAAACTATGTCTCGCATAGATCTATTTCTCGTAGATGAGCGCCTGGGCTCTTTGAGAGTGCAAGCAGGAATCACCCCTATATTGCTATCAGATCACGCCCCTATTACCTTAGACATCAAGCCTGATCAATCAAGATTCAAATCTTCGCGCTTCTTCTTTCCATATTACCTAGCGACAGATATGAAATTTAAAACCCACATTAGATCTAAATTCGAGGAATATCTCCGGTTTAACTCAGAACACATCGAACGCTCAGAATTGTTCTGGGAAGCCGCTAAGGCGGTCCTTAGAGGAGAAATTCTAACTTACAAGATAGCCCTGACCAAGAAATTGAAGGTAAGGGAGAGAGAGATACAAAAAGCATTAACTAATGCATATAATAAATTCATATTACAGAAGAACGCCTTAAACTGGTCTAAGTACGTACAGGCTAAGGAAGCCCGGGATACATTCACTCTGACTCAACAAACACAAAAGGAATTAAAAACCCAGGCTAAACTCTATAGATTTGGGAACAAGTCCGGAAAGATGCTTGCCAGAATGGTCAATAACGAAAAAAAGCAACCCTATATCGAAGAACTTCTAGAGAAGGGTGTGCAAATCCTAAACTCGGATAAAATCGCATCCACATTGGTGAAATATTATCAGGAGTTATACTCCTGCAAAGGCTATGATCACGACAAGGCCACGGAGTTCTGGAATCTGATCAAAAGCCCTTCACTAACGGACGAAGATATCAGTAGCCTTAACTCTCCCATATCAGCGCAAGAACTAACTGAGGCAATCTCTGGTCTTCCCACTAACAAGGCAGCAGGTCCGGATGGATTGCCTGGTGAATTTTACAAAATTCTCTCTTTAGAAATTTCTCCATACTTAATAAATTTATATAACAATCTCTATATGAATGGTAAACCAGTCCCTCCTTCATTCTCGGCATCACATACAACTCTGATCCTTAAGGAAGGGAAGGACCCAAGGCTCAAAGAATCTTATAGACCGATAGCCTTACTTAATTCAGATTATAAGATTCTCACCTCCATTCTAGCAGCTCGACTACAGCAAATACTTCCACAGGTAATCCATCCGGACCAAGCGGGCTTCAGGAATGGACGGAACTCCTCGGCAAAAATAAGGGAATTATTACTTACACTTGAATATCTGGAAAAGGCCCGGCAGACGGGAGGGGGGAGAGAGGAAATGCCCGGAGCACCGGACATGGCTATTCTGTCCATTGACGCAGAAAAAGCGTTTGACTCTGTCACTTTCAAGCATCTTAACACCTCCCTCACAAAATTTGGAATTAAGGGCAAATTCCCTGAATTTGTTGAGAACCTTTATAAAGGCTCAGCTACACGTCTAATCATTAATGGCATGGCATCCCCATCAATAACTCTAGAAAGAGGAACCCGCCAGGGGTGTCCTCTCTCCCCTCTCCTGTTCAATGTGGCCACTGAGCCTTTGGCAATCATGGTAAGACAAAATCTGGAAGGAATTAAGATCTCAAATCATGAAATGAAAATCGGCCTATATGCAGACGATGTACTATTATATATATCTAACACTAAAATTAACATCCCAAAACTTATGCAAATAATAGACCATTTTGGTACCTTCTCAGGATACAAAATAAACACAGCTAAGTCAGAAATTCTCTGGATCCGTAGGGATAAAGACTCTTGCATAGAAAACCCTTTCAAGAGAATAACAGACTCATTTAAATACTTGGGAATAAACGTTCCGGTGAATGCCGATAAACTATATGAACTTAACATACCCCCTATTATTAGGCAAATCAAAGAAAAGCTGAGAATCTGGCACACACTTCCACTCTCGGTTTCGGGTTGAGTGGCAATATTTAAGATGGTGCTCCTCCCGAAACTCCTCTATATACTTCTGAATGTCCCAGTAATCCTGTACGAAAAGGATGTAAGACTAATCAATAGCCTGTTTAGCCAATTTCTTTGGCAAGGGAAAAAAGCACGAATTTCCCTTAAAAAACTCTCTCTCCCATGTGATTCCGGAGGTATGGCATTGCCAGATATTAGAGCATACAACCTCAGCTCCTTGGCACGAATAGCTAGTAGCTGGATCTTATCTAAGGATTACATTTTAAATAACCATCTTGAAAGTAATGTTTGCGATCCTTACCTCCCCCTAGCACTCCTACACTCCCCTCCTAAAGAGCTACCCCCAGAAATTAAAAGACTTAAATCTATATCCAACCCTATCAGGGCTTGGTGGAAAATATCAAAGCTTCTAACTTTTAACCCTAAAATTTCAAAACACCTCACCTTGATAGGGAACCCAAAGTTCCAACCCGGTCTACAGTCTGAGGTCTTCAATAGATGGCACAATAACGGATTAAATAAATTGATCTTACTGATAGATGGGGATGGAAAAACCATTAAAACATTTGAAAAACTAAAAGGGGAATATAACTTACCCAACAAAGACTTTTTCGCTTATTTACAGATAAGGCATTATTTCTTGGAAACAACTAGAGAGGTAGGATGGTCTTGGAAATTGGGTAAACTTGAAAATTGGCTTACACTTATGACTGTAGATCGAATATCTATCTCTGTATGCTATCATCTTTTGGCTATTAGCAGGGGCAATCAGAATTTAGCAAGACTTGCTCAAACATGGACTTCACTGTCAGAACACAATGGGGTAGACTCAAAAACAGTGCAACATTCTATAAGCAAAGTGAAAAAAACAACTCTCTCAGCTACTTGGCGGGAAGCACATATCAAAATTCTTCATAGGGCATATTTTACTCCGGAAACGGGCCGCAGGGTTCACAACTCAAGCTTTGATAAATGCCCCAAATGCTCACTCCCGGCAGCCAACTTAGAACACATGTTTTGGTTCTGTCCAAAAGTAAGAAATACTTGGTGCAGGCTTGAATATTGGTTGAATAAGGTGCTGAAATTCCCCCTGTAACTTTTACTCTATATCAAATTATATTATGTAACGATAATCTAACTGAACGCCACCCCAATGATAACTTGATCTCTGTCTCGATATTAGCTACTAGATACTTAATTTGTAAAAAATGGAAAACGCGCTCAGCGCCCAGCGTATGCGAAATCCAAAACTGTCTAAAAAAACAATGCTTATTAGAGCAAAAAGATACAGACATAGACAATGAAGAGGACATAAGGAATTTTTTCAATAAATGGGCAGTATATATTAAATCACTCCCTGAAAATGAAAAAGAATATATGATCTTCCCATTTCAAAACTCTGAACTAATCTTACTAGGCATCTGGTAGCTGGGCGAGGTGAATGAGAGATGGCCACCTTCCCTTCCCCTCCTTTTTTTTTTTTTTTTTTTTAATAAAAAAAAAAAACCTCCAACAATGAGAAATGACCAAATAGGTGGACAATTCAGGTTAATCTATTGTATATATGAATTGTAATATATACTTCATGGTTGGTTGATATTGTTTCTCGCTTTTCTTTTCTTCTGTTAACATAACATATATGACAAACTAAAATATCTCTTGTTCTTTTTTGTCGCTATGGATATTGTATTCATTGTTGGTTATAAATAAAATATTAAAAAAAATATATATATTTCAATCAAATAAATAAAAAAAAAAAACAATAAATAAAAGTCTCTGCAATTTCTGCCAGTGGAATGGAGGAAGAATCAAACAAGCACATCTCATATGGAAGCAGTTGCAACTGTTGTGGTATTTAAGTGTTGTGCGTCAAAGTGCAAGATGGTTTCGCACTGTTTCAGCCATGAAATGAATCAGTTCTTTTTGAACTATGGTGAATATATTGAAATGCAGCTTAAGTGCCTGTCCATCCTGTTGGGTGACTGACAGTTATCACTTCACAAAACACACAGACACGCAGGGTTTTTATACTTCTAGGACAAATTTTAAAATGCATATACATTTTTTTTTTCCAATAAATTTTTATTGAAGACAATATTATGATAACAACATAACAATACTCTTTTTCGTACATAATTGGTAACGATAATGCATATGGTTTAACAGGAAGCAAATTACATCAGGATCTGTGATCACGATATGGGAGTCATTTATTACATTGATGGTCTATCTAGTGTGTGCATGAGTGGTTATATTGTTATATATTGGTACTCTGGGGAAATTTAGATTTTTATAATAGAGAAATATATGGCAAATTATGCCATATTTGATTACACTGACAGCTCAAAAGCCCAGTAAAATGCAGAGGTGGAAAAGGTATATGATATATGTGGTATATGTGGTATATGCAGGCAGATATTGTGTTGTTGGGTTAAGTTACACAGTGTTCAAAAAAGAAAGCGTGTGGTGAGAGGGGGCACAGGGAGGAGGAGGGAGATAGGAATAGGGGGGAGGGTAGAGTTAGGGGGGGAGGGGTAGGGTAATAATGATGAGGGAAATTCTCTTCACTTGGCGAGGGGCACCTCAGGATATTCACAGTGAGGTGCACCCTCTGGGGCAGGGGGGGAACGATCGCCAGAAATAGGCTGGTATTGCTCTAAGGGGTGAGACCCAATTAAGAATTCTGCTTCAAATAAGTCTCCCAGGGTTCCCATATTAGGCTAGATGTTCCTGATTGGTTTCTCATCCGAAAGACATAGTCTTCCATGGATTTGATATAATGTAAGTAATCAACTACAGCCTGCCATCTTGGAGGTTGCATTTTCTTCCAGTTTCTGGCTATCAACATTTTAAGTGAGGTCAATAAATAGATATATAGGTATCTCCTATGGACAGGTATTTTTTTAATTCCAATATGGAGTAGGGCCAGGCTTGGATTATCTGGGACTGGTAGTTCTAAGGCCGTACAAGCCGCCCGTAATTTGGACCAAAGCGGCCGGAGTTTGTCACATGACCACCACACATGGAGCGGAGTACCTATCTCCCCACAGTCTCAGGTGAGTGCCCAAGGTACAGAGTTTGTAGCTTAGTCGGTACAAGGTGCCATCTAGTAATAATTTTGAAATAGAGTTCATACATTGTCACACAGTGTAGCGCAGATTTGGTCATTGTTATAGCCTTAGACCAGTCAAGTGTCGTGTGGGTTTGTTGTATTTCAGTTTCCCAGGAGATCATGTGTCTTGTTTTTACAAGGGTGGGAGGTCCTAAAAGAGATCTGTAATGAGTGGCAAGAGGCTTATATAGTTGCAGGCCCGCCCTCCATCTAATCTCCCAGATAGTGGGAGTCCTGATCTTTGCATATACATTTTACAAAGCATAATATTGGTTGATTTGATCTCACAGTTTCCCGGGTGCACTTAAAAAAGTAATATAGATAGTCCAGAATGAAAGGCACTCACCAGGTCTTTTGTAGAAAACAAATTCTTTAATAAGGTGACATTTCGGGGTCTCCCCTGTCCTCAAACCAACATACATGAAATCAACATTACTTACCTAACTTAAATAGACCCATGTCCCCTACCCGTGGCACTGCCAGTGTTAAACCGGAAGCCTTGGCAAACACGTGTTACAGACACGCGTCATCTGTTGTCATGGCAACCGGGATGCAACTCAGCAATCTGCCGTGAACCTTCAAAAGTGCAGACCATAAAAACAATAATGGACAATAATCTATGCAGTAATTCCAGGCTGGAAAAAAGGAAAACAGAATCATAATAGTGCTAAGCATATGATACAAGCATCACTGTATATGTAATGGAATACGAGCTAACCAATAAAGTTTAAGGAGCATGGTCCAATACAACCAATCGAGGCACAAGTAAACGTATATATACATGTCCTAATCGGCCAATCTGGTATAACCTCCTGAGATGCAGTATCTTTGTCACAATATACAGATAAAGGCACAACCCTGTACCAACTATTATGCGTATTGCAAACATCAGATATCACCATTGCAGGGTATTCAAATCTGGACAACAATTATATAAATTGGATACATCCCAAACATCTGAAGTACATTATCAGGATTGGATGCAACAGTATGTTAAGCACATAAATAAAGCAAGACAGACAATATAGAAAAACATATATAAATATATATATATATATATATACTGTATATATGTATATGTGTGTGTGTGTGTGTGTGTGTGTGTGTATATATATATATATATATATATATATATATATATATATATATATATATATACCTGTATTTAAATATTATTTACTTCCAAGCAATATTAAGGCTAATATTGTAAAGTAAAAGTTAGTATTTCATGGCTCTATATATGTCAGTGTTTTTCATATTCAAGCATTATAACCTGTAAATGGAAACACAAAATGCTCTAGAGAGGATATCCGGTGCAAGGCTGCAAGACACGCTGTGCTTGACTGAAGCCCAACCTGGCCCTGTTCCATAGGCGGAGAATCGGGATTTCTCGCACTGGAAAACCTGAGATTATCAGGTCCGTAAGGCCTAAAGCAAAGACCTACTACCCAGATATCCGACAAAGCGATATACCAGCTGCGCTTAAAGCCACGAAATTGTGGACCGATACCATCTTAGAAGGCTGCATCCCAAGTGTCACTTAAGGCTGCCACTAGGTCCCCCCCCCTCCCACCGGTGCTGTGTGAGGGGCGTTCGTGTAGTTAACTGCGATCTAAAAGGAGACTCAGGAGCCAAGGTACCTAAAAGGGAGAAATAACCATACACCATTAATAATTATCACGGGTGTTGTTATTCTCTGCACGATCAATGAGCTGAAGGCACAGGTCCTTCTAACAGAGTTGCAGCGGAAGTATAGCATCAGGATGCTGAAGCTCCGGATATTGTGATTTTGGTGATAGTCATTCTTCACCGCCAGGTGCTGGGGGTAATATACAGTAGGGCTCACAGAGGCCTTACTAGATCTGGTCCATATCAGGAAGCAGATTATCACACTTTAGATTTTGGGGGCTAACTGCTCCCCGTAACATAAAGCTATACAACTACTGTCTGCCTAAATTGTATCTGGCCATCAAAACTTTGAGTAGCTTGCCGAACTGTCCTGTTTTCAACTTGCTGCTTGTTATTAGCCTAGTTCTCTGAAATATTGATCTAGTCATATCAGCACAACTCAGCTTATCTTTGCTTGCCTAAACCCTGAGACTTGCTAACCTGGAATATCTTTGAGCTTTTTTTTGAAGTCACAAGCCAAGACTCTGGTTAATAGCAAAAAAATTAAAAAATAAATAAAGCAAGAAGAACCTTTTAATAACTGTAACACATCCAGGGCTTATAGATTGTGCACAGTTGTCTTTTCTCTTACCTTTGATCAAAGGCTTTAGGCCACATGGTACTTTTGGCCTGACTCTAATAAGGAAAATGTATTACATTATCTAAGATTTATTGTTATTTACTGTTTTGAGAATGTCTGCTATATATTCAGTGCTTATAAAGTACCTTTAGTTTTTCTGCCCTCTATTCCTGAACATTGAAAAAATGCTTACTGTATATGATTTAGGTCACACTCTTTTATCTGACCTTAATAAGGATAACCTGCCACAATACTCAAGACACAGAGGCCTATTTATCAAATGTCTGTCGGACCTGATCCGACAGTGCGGATCAGGTCCGACAGACATCGCTGAATGTGGAGAGCAATACACTCTCTGTATTCAGCATTGCACCAGCAGCTCACAAGAGCTGCTGGTGCAACACTGCCCCTGCAGACTTGAGGCCAAATCGGCCGCCAGCAGGGGGTGTCAATCAGTTAGATTGTACTAGATCGGGTTGAATTGTGGCGATCTCTGTCCGCCTCATTAGAGCAGGCAGACAGGGTTATGGAGCAGCGGTCTTTAGACCGCTGCTTCATAACTGCTGTTTCTGGCGAGTCTGAAACAGAAATGCGAGTCTGAAGCAGAGTCTGAAGCAGAAAGGCATAGGAGAACTATTGCCACACTCATCTGTGTATTTATATCAAATTGATTCACACTCTGCCCTCAAGCTCCATTCAGAGCTTGATAAATAGGCCCCTTAGTGTTGTTTGCTGGTCTATGGATGTCAGCATATATATGAAACTGTTGGGTCTGGTAATTAACCCAATAAGAAGGAGAGTATACTTTATAAGTTATTTCTAGATATTTCAAAGACAAGATTAAACCAGGTATAATTACACTCCACACTAGTTGGTTAAAATTCAAGCATATTTAAGGCAAAGTATATGTCATTGAGACAAGTGATATCAACCAGTTAAAGGAAAACTGCTGGGTATAAATTTTGGACTACTAATACCAGCCCAACACACTTTAATGTCACTTTCCATAAAAGGTACATAATGGTATTTTGTTAATCTGGAGAAATACGGGATATTTTGCTGATATCTGAAAACTGTCATATTATTTAAAACCTGAATAATGCTTTTTTAATCTCTAGAAGGTATCTACAGGTATTAGTGCAATTGAATCTAGAAGTCGAAACCCTTTAAAAGAAGAGAGTTTATCCTGGCATAAACTAGTTATAAAGGTTATTAAAGTTAACAAAAGTCATCTATAATTACATTTTATACAGGACGATCAATATTAATTATTCTAAGATACGATACACTCTCTAGAAAAAAAGGTTGTATTGACTAATTAAAGAGACGCCCTCATGTTTTCAGAATATTTAAAACTATATATACACACAGAAGAGAACAATGGCGCTAACACTCTTTGGCAATGTTAATAATATTATTTCTTCACTAACTCACTTTACTTATTTAAAAATACCACATTAAACATACATATAAAACTGGTACATATAAATAAAAAATAAAAAGGAGGACAATATTATTATCTCCTTTTGTTAAAAACGGAATGACCCAAATATACAAACATATGCAAAAACAAAAAATATATATTACCACCTCCGGATGGAATCAACTATATCCCACTTGAGAACTCTGCTGCTTATTTGCCAAATGTATCCTTCGTACCACTTGCAGTAGGGCAGGGACTTTCACTCTAAAAGAAAAAAGAGCAAACAAGACTCAAGTGCAATAAAACACACAGTGGCAACCGCGCTCTAAAATTCACACTTACAATGCTTATTAAAAATTAAAGCACTTTAACAACAATCAACAGCAACAATGCAACAAGTCTTTCCATACTACCAAAGTTCCGGCGGATGTGTGGAACAGACTATACACAGAAGGGAGAGCGTTCTTGGAGCAGCTGAGTACCAGGAATCTTTATGACGAAAGCCGTTTTTCTGTTGATTGTTGTTAAAGTGCTTAAAATTTTAATAAACATTGTAAGTGTCAATTTTAGAGCGCGGTTGCCACTGTGTGTTTTATTGCACTTGAGTCTTGTTTGCGCTGTTTTTTCTTTTAGAGTGAAAGTTAAAACTATATATGCCTCTCTGTTAAAAAAACTATGTGATATCCAATTGTTTTACTCTTGGAGAATCCAATCACATTGAAGTGCTGTAAAACAGGTTGAGATCGGTGCATATCCTAGAAGGACTAGTTGAGTGAGAGTAGCCTATATAGAAGAATTGTTTAGAAATTGATGGCAAGCAATTTGGAATGATATTTAAAATAATCAAAATAAATTACATTACTGGGCTGTTTGGGATAGTCAATTTAACTAGCCAATTTAGAAGTGGAGAGCAAAGGGCTGACTACAAGGTTTTGCAGTATAGATAGACAGGTAAAGTAAGCAATGTATATAATTCTATATTTTGTTCCTATCCCAACTTGTTCTGTGGCTCTTTAAATTTATAATTGAGCTGAGGACCCCTTCTTAGACAGATTAAATAACTTGGCCTGCAGGCTATAAGGTGTCTTGGCTTGGTACTGTGAAGATTACTGGTATATTTTATCTAGGCTGGATCTAAGTACTTTGCTCCCTGCAGGTAGATAAGTGAACCTTAGAGGTGTGGAGCAGTAGGTCAGCACTCTGATTTAGAGGTTATATTTAAACTCCTTAATACAAAATTATCATTATTTTTTTTTTAAATAAATTGGAATTGGTTATTGTATAACCATAGCAAGAATTGTAAAGGGGTTGATGCTAAAGCTGAGTATTTGATATCTTGATTTTTGAAGTTGACATAGCTGGTCTTAATTGCACCTCACTTTAATCACCACACTTCTTCCTCCCCCTCCCCTACTTGCCCCCCCTTTTTTTTTGTAACACACATTTTTTTTGTTTTGTTGCACTATAAAGTATCTTCTCTACACTAGATTTCACTCTCTGCATGGATAAATTCCTCAAATCACCCCCTTACACTAAGCCCCCAACTCCAGCTAGGGCTTCAAAACATAGAGAAAGAAAAAACAAAAACTCAGTGGAAACCCTGGTGGATATCCATCCTGAGACAGGTAACCCCTCACATCTGACTGAAACTAGACACCCAAGGTTTGGTTAACAATATTCTAGAAGCTTTAACCCCTAAATTTGAAATGCTTAAATCTGAAATTAAGCTTGATATCTTATCCCTAACCAGCAAAGTCAGAAAATATTATAAGAGGATTCAGGAATCTGAACAAAGAATTTTGGATATAGAAGATGTAACTGAGTTACATGAGACCAAACTAGAAAGTAATAATATCTCTATATCTAAGTTACAGAATAAAATTAAAGATCTTAAGCACCGTTCTGGAAGGAACAATATTAGAATAATACTGGACCCTGAAACCAAACAGAACGAGGATCTTGTTAAATTTGTTTCCATCACTCTACCACAGCTATTAAAAATCCCCAGTCCTGATCCCCCTATTATAATTGAAAGAGCTCACAGATTGGGGAAACTCCTTTCAAATGATAAAGGGAAAGCCACCTCAAGGCCAATTTTTGCAAAATTTTTGAATTTTCAACAGATGTTGCAAAACTTTTGGGAAAAACCAACCTATTTTTATAGACAATACCAAAATTCTATTATTTCAAGACTTTGACTACGAAACCTCCCTGAAAAGGAGAGATCTTTCCCCAATCTGTAGCAACTTAATCAAAGCAGATTTTCAGGCCATGATTCTGTACCCAGCGATATTAAGATTCACTATAAATGGCCAAAACCATATCTTTGATTCAACTAAAGAGGCAGAGAAATTATTATGGATAAAAATATATCTATCTCCTAATGCCGATGGCTTCCTTATTTTAAGCCAACATTATAGTGCCCTGGTAAGATACTTGGTTAGGGATGGTATTCCCCCAAGCAGTTTCCATAACCAAAAGTGAAAATGATGTTTATTTTGTTGAATTATGTAATGGTCGGTCCCCAAAAAGGGTTAAATAAAATGTATGTACAGGTTTTTTAATTTTTTGTTGTTCTCCTTCCCATTTTCTTACTTCTCTATCCCCCCCCCCCCTTTTTTCTCTCTCTTTTTCCTCCCTGGCCTTGTCCTTCTCCAGTTTTCTCTCCCCCTCTCCCCTCCCCGGCTCGCCTTCTACTCTCCCCCTACTGAAATTGAATGGGTAAAACTAAGAACCTTGTGATTACATCATGGAATGTTGGTGGCATCACTTCCCTGATAAAACAAAAGACAATAATATCGCATCTTAAGAAATTAAATTCTGATATTGCCTTCCTCCAGAAAACCCATTTGAACTTGGAAGAAGTCGCAAAATTAAAAATGAATTGGGTTGGGAATGTTATGGCCACTCCGGGGGTAGCCAGTAAGAGGGGTGTTGGAATTTTGATTGGTAAAAATCTGAGCTATGAAACTTTATCCGTATTAGTAGACCCAGATAGCAGATATTTACTAGTCAAATTAAAACATTTAAAGACCACCTATTTATTATGTAATCTTTACGCCACAAACAAATATGGTAGGGGATTTTGAGACTCTCTCCAATCAAAAATTTTACAACGATCAGAAGGCCAACTTATAATGGCTGGAGACTTTAATATGCCCCCACAGTATCCTAAAGATAGACTTAGGAAGGGTCTTAAACAGAACAAAACAAAAAGAGATGCCCTAGAAAATAAGACATTTAGATCTATCTTCAAGAATCTAGCAGTTAGGGACGTTTGGAGAGCACAGAATACTAATACTTGCGAATATACCTGCATTTCAAAGGCTTCTAAATCTCTATCTAGAATAGATGTGTTTCTGATAAGCAAAAACATGTATAAATGTGGAGCGCATATAACACCGTTTAGTATTTCGAATCATGCCCCAATTTCTGTAGAATGCCCATTAAATAATTATCCTAATCCGCAGGCCCGTTTTTTACCCCGAAATATTTATCAACCAATGTGAAATTTAAAAATTGGCTAAGCGATAGGATGAGGGAATATACTTGTATGAATCAAGGATCTGTGGACAAGACATCAACATTTTGGGAAGCTGCAAAGGCAGTTCTTTGGGGTGATATTATAGCTTATATAGTGAAAATAAAGAAAAAAAAGTAAAGCTAGAGAGAAAGAAGTTTTAAATTCTCTGATTAATGCATATAATAGATATTTACAACAACCAACTTTAACAAATTGGTCTAATTATACTAGAGCTAAAGAGGAAAGAGATACATTTTTGATACATGCAACAACTCAAAAAGATCTAAGAATGCAGGCTAAATTCTACAGGTATGGCAAGGCAGGAAAACTGTTAGCTAAATTAGTTAAAAATTGTGAAAAAATCCTCTTTAATTGAAACCTTAAAGATAGGGGACAAGCTAGTTAGTAACCCTTCTGAAATTCTTGAGATATTCTTAAGCTATTTTAAAGATTTATACTCTTTTAAAAGCTCAAAGTAAACAAAGATGAATTCTGGAAAAATATTACAAACCCAGTGTTGAACGCTGAGTCTTTAATAAAAATCAATTCCCATATTACAGAGGAAGAGATTACTTAGACCATCCAGACTCTACATTCAGATAAGGCCCCCGGCCCAGACGCATTACCAAGTGAATTATATAAGATTCTTTCTCCTCTGATCACTCTGCATTTAAAGACCCTATTTAACTATTATTATATATAGAATAACCAGGTCTCACCAAACTTTGCAGCTTCCCAAACTATCTTAATTCTCAAGCCAGGTAAAGACCCTCAAAAAAAAGAATCTTATAGACCCATTGCCCTCCTTAATACTGACTACAAAATATTGACATCTTATTTGGCAAAAAGACTACAGTCGGTGTTAGGAGATATTATATACAAAGATCAGGCAGGTTATTTTTGTACAAACGGAATTTGGCGGCCAAGTTCAGGGAGGTCTTTTTCAGGGCCAGACTGGGAAACCAGACCGGCCCTGGAAATGTAAGAATTAAATTTGTGGAAAAACATATATAAAGAGTAAAGAACTGTGAATTGTGAAAGTTTTAGTGAATGATTTCCTTCCGACTGACAGACAGACTTCTAAACTGACTTGTTAGTACAGAATCTCAGACTAATTTTAGCACGGTGCACCCATAACTGTATCAGTTTCAGCTACTGAGGTAATTTATTTGCACAGAGCGTGCAGACAGGAAAAGGATTAGTATATTTTTATTTGGTGTAACAATTTATAGTTAGTGCAACCACCGCTACTAAAGAGTACACATGCATTATTATAAACAGTCTGAAAACTTGTACCTTTTTTCAGAATCCGACTCCTAAATAAACCGCCATGAAAGAAGCCCTTTGAAGAAGACATGGTGTGTGGAAAGGGAGGAGACCGGTGCAGCTCTCCCATGGGAATGCTGCCTCCCGTGCCCCATGCTTTGCTTTGTTCACCCCTCTCGCTCTAGCTAAAAGGGGTCTTATTCTGATTGGTTAGCCCAGCTCTCTGCCCTGCCTACTTTGTGATCCCATTGGATGTTATAGATGCCTGTTTATTCCCCAGAGCTTTGCACGGTTGCTACAGGCTCTGCCGCTGGGCCGACGCTGCTCCCTCACACAATTGTGCTAATGTGCTGCTATTCACTGAAGCTGAGCAGCCTCTGCCGGCCGGCGGCCCACCTGGATTTTTCTCGATATCCCGGCGGCCCAATCCAGCCCATGTCTTTTTAACTATTGACTATTTTAAGAATAAGGAGGTGAGTAGTGAATTGCAATAGATGCGGAAAAAGCATTTTATTCAATCCACTACAATCACTTGCTAACATCATTATCACATTTTAGTTTCAAAAATAATTTTTTAAATTTAGTCGAAAACTTGCATAATAACTCTTATACCAGACTGCTAGTTAACAATATGGAATCCCTAGCATTAACCCTTGAAAGAGGGACATGCCAGGGGTGTCCACTTTCCCCACTATTAATTGATATTTCAATTGAGCCCCTGGCTATAAAGATCAGACAGCAAATAGAAGGGATTATAAGAGTAATGTCTCTAAGTCTGAATTACTGTGGATCAGAAAAACTAAGGACTCCCCAACGGATATCCCTTTTAGGATAGTATCCAAATCATTTAAATATCTTGGAATAAATATCTCCTCCCAACCGCAGGATTGGTATAATCTCAATATTCCTCCTAATTTAGATAAGATTAGGGAAGACATGAGGAACTGTCAGTATTTACCTTTATCACTATCAGGCCAAATAGCATTATTTAAAATGGTCTTACTCCCAAAAGCTTTATACATCCCAGTTTATTGTCCCAGTTGAGAAACAAGGATATTAATAAATTAAACATAGCGCTTAGATATTTTATCTGGCAGAATCTCTATTAATAAACTAGGTCTGTCTAAGAAATTTGGCGGCCTAGCATTACCAGATCTGAAAATGTACAATTTGGTGTTCCTGAGTCGAGTAGTAATTGATTGGATTTTAAAAAATTGATTATTTTACGAATAATAGCCTAGAAGCAAATATGATCTATCCATTTCTAACAACTGCTCTTTTTCATTGTTTACCAGGGTCAGTTCCTAAACAGGATAAACAATTTAAAATTATTAACTCTATAATCCAGGCATGAAGAAAGCTGGGTACCCTATTAAAAGTTGACCTTAACATTCCCAAATACCAAACAATTTTAGGTAACCCAGAAATCCAGGGTGAAATACAAGCATCAGTATTTCGCAGGATCTAGGGCTGATCTCTATGGCTCAATTTTTAAATTTAAATGCTCACCACATCAAGACTTTTGAATCTTTGAAACAGGAATTCAAGCTTGACAATAAGGATGTATTTGCTTACTTACAAATAAGACATTATGCATTTAAATTAGTTTTGAAGTTCGGATGGTCTTGGTCCTGGGTGAAACTTGATAGTTGGATCATACTGGCTAAAAATGGAGCACTCTCAATCTCACCCTGGTATAACTTAGTGGTCTCGAGGAACGGCCAAACTAACATAGCCAATATAGCACACAAATGAAGAAATCTAATTGAGGACCATGATATAGATGCAGAATATATAAATAGATCTCTCCTAGTATCATTACAAACACTCTCTATGACTTGGAGAGAGTCACACATAAAACTTTTTTTTTTTTTTAAATTATATTTTTTATTGAGGTTTCAAAGTTAATACATAGGTACAAGATTATAGTTTAGTTATAAACAAGAACAATATTTAACATATCAGCAGTATTGTCTGTAAAATCTGACATTTGAATCCACCTAAAGTACATTGCACACGAGGTTGAGTAACATAAAAATTGAGAATTTGTACTGAGGACCTCTAGCATAGTGTTTTGCAGAGACGGTCATAATAAACCATATAGATATTTGTTAGTATGCGTCAGATTAGAAGATTTATATAGTCAAAAGATAACCTTGCAGAATTAAATGGAACCTCTTTTTTTTTCCTTTAGGGGGGATTGGGGTGAGAGGTCAGTGGGCCAGAGCCACTCGTATAAAGGAAAGGGGGGGAGAGTAATGCAATGTAGTATCTAATTGGGCTAGTGAATAAGCTAAGACATGGAGAGGGTGCTGTGTATATTCACTTAGTAGGAATAATATTTGTCTAGTGGGATAGTAAAGCAATTGTAGTGGGGCGGGCGATAGAGGATGGGATTTCAATAGTAAGAATTATAAAAGGAGGTCAGGGAACTATGGATATATCAGGTAGACATGCATGACGGTCCGAGTGCAGATAGCTATAGCATGAAGCAAGTCAGGGTACCAGTATAGTAGAGGTTCCAGTATAAATATATATGGCGCATGGAACTGTCCATTAGGGAATGGGTAGTTAGTATACTAGTGCTATAGTGTGTCTGTTTCCAATATCTGTCGTGGGGCGCCTACAGTAACTCTCTGATAATTTTACTAGAAATGTGTAAGCATAAATCTATGTAATTAGTGGAAACACCTAATATAATATATCCAACATCATAGCCTAATGGTCACTTTTTAGGTACAATATGACATCACATCCCAGCATGAGAAAGCATATATCCCCATTACATATTGAACCAGAAAGACATCATTAAAGCTTGTATATCAGAGGTTAGACATCTATTTCCATCAAATAGATTTAGGTACAGAATAAATAAAGAAGATTATACAATTATCGTCTAGATATCATCAAACTGGGGCTATATATAAGAAAAATTTGCCAAAACAGAAGAAAAGTGCATCTATGCGAGTAATGGAAAGCATACAGCAATCTTGGTGGTGCTGAATAGGAGCCCACATGATCAGGGGGGGACAATCTAATATGTGTGAGAAAGAGAACAATGGGAGAAAAAAAACAAAAAACAAAAGCTAGAATGGACCTTAAAGTGAGTCAGGGATGTCCACTACTTCAAACAGGGAGGTAGTCACTGATGATTAACCCATTCCTCTCTTGGGTGGCTGGTCTGAATCGAGCAAGTTATCTATATAAATGTCAACCACTCCGCTTGATGGCCAAAGAGATAGCAGTTCTACGTTAGTCAAAACTTTAGATGTAGGTAGGTAAAAGCCATGGGTGACAATGATCTCTACATTACCCTTTCTGTTAGATCTCCGGTCACCAGTCAACTGCTTGTGCACCGCACCAGGCTCTCTGACAAAGGCTCTAACGCCTCCCCGGGGGTCGGCCGCATCCCCCCGAGAGGCGTCTAAGTTAGGATCAGCAGTGTAATCTGCCTGACAGATAGGGGTAAAGTGAGCAGCTCCGGATGCATACAAGATCGGGGTATTGCTTGTAGGTCGAGTGCTTTCTATATTCTCCACCCTGTTCTTGCTCTGAGGATCACTGGTATCCGGATTAGGTAGGTGGACATAAGCTCCATCTTGAAGTGCTGCATCGTCTCGTGCAGATAAGGACATCTGTGGGGTTATCAGCTCCTCAGTTATCATAGTAGGCTTAGGAACATATGCGAGATCTAGTGGGATAAGTTGCCGGCTTGAGTTAGGTTTCCGTTGCTGAGTAGCAATGTCTGTCGCTTCAGTCGCTGCAGATGACACATGTGCTACCTTACCTCTGGCTACTCGCAAGACATGGTGCAGATCAGCAAAATTGCAAAGCATCCGTTGTTCCAGTTCCTTAAATATCGTATGCATCTGTAAATGGAAGTCCCTCTCCATGTCTAGACACAACGTTCCAAAAGTAAGTAAAATTTTCACTAGTGTGAGCTTGCTTCACCCGGCTACTAACGAACCGGGGGGGGGGGGGGGATGGTTGAGTGAATGGGAAATATGAGGCCGCAGCCGTCGATCTGTGGAGACTCAAGTTGTGATTTTCGCCGGTACCGGTAAGATAGTATTTGGTGCTAAATAGATCTTTAGATGCCTCTCCGTTAAGTCCACAATTTAGAAGTAGTTATAGCTGGGTAGAGAAGAGATAACCGGCATATTATGGGTTTATAAAGAGAGCTCCTCAGATTTGCAACTCTCCAAGGCTGCAGCTAGGACACGCCCCCACACACATAAAACTTTTAAATCAAACATATTATACACCACAAAATGGGCAAAAGTACCTCAACTCTAATTTTAATAAATGTCCTAAATGTTCTCTCCTGGCAGCTGACTTAGTGCATATGCTCTGGCCATTCCCTAAGATTAGACAAATGTGGTCAAGGGTGGAATACTGGTTTATAAACAAATTGAAGATAATTCCTGTTGATTTCTCGCTAAGGAAGATTATTCTTCTCGAAGGGGAAAGCCAAATCTCTAAGCATAAAAAAGAACTCTAAACACCATAATCCTAGTAGTTAGAAATTTAATTTTTAAAAGGTGGAAATACAGAACTGCCCCTAATATCTTGGGAATTAAAAACTATTTAAAAAAACAATGTATCATTGAACAACATGACACAGACATGAACTCAGAATGTGACATAGCTTTATTCTTTAAAAAATGGGCACCATTTATCAAAACATTCCCTGTAGCGGAAATAGATTACTTGATCTATCCTTTCAGGAATTTTGAAATCGTATTATTGGGAACTTGGTGATAGAGTAAACTCTCCCCCACATCTCTGTGAAGAGATTGGAGAATAGTTTGGAACTGGAGAAGAGGGACTGGTGGAGGTTTGAGGGGGTAGGAAGGGAAACTTTAAGTGAATTTTTTTTTTTTACTTTTCTCTCCTTCTTTCGTTTTTCTTTGTCCTTTTTGTTTTTCTGGTTCTAAATAAGATAAACTAACTAATAGGTAATTTATGCATAATTAAAATATGTATAATAATGTCTTTCTGTTTAAATGTGGTGCTGTTTAACCAAATGTGAAAGAACAGCACAATTTGGGTAAATATGTTTATCATTTAATAGTACGCCCTGCGTGGCGAGAATGTCTGTATTGCATAATTTAATTTTGACTGTCTTCACTGCAGCAGAACTTTTGTAGGGTAACTGTTATTTTCTCTGTTCTCTCTTTTGGATATAAAAAAAAAAAGAAATGGAAACACAAAAAATTATATACTTCCAAGACTGCATTAAAGAGACACTTCATGGTAGGATAACTGTAGTAATAAAACACATCTTTAGAAAAAGTCCTTTGCTGAAAACATTTACTCAAGAGTATATTAAAGAGAGTAGAGAGTTCAATGTATTATTTGTTAATGCTACTTATAATTATCATCATTAGACACAGGCAAAAACAATTGTTTCATCAATAAGATTTGATTCATATTTCTCAAAATGTTTGGTTTGGCCAAAGTTTGTTCATGTGGGTGTTGAATTCAGCCAAACATTATTTTTGGATGTGTTACTGTTATTTGCAATGTGAATGTTTTAAATCTTAAATTTTAGAACTTGAACAATTAAAATAACCTATTTTTCAATGCCAACAGAACATATAGAGGTTGATTACAACCATTTAGAAAATCTAATAATTTTTTTTGTAAAATGTATTATTAAAGTATATGGGGATTTCGTGTTGACATCATTTGATAAGTTTTTCAAAATGAATGTGATCAACTGTATAACTTGCTATTTTTTTACAGCCTGCCTTGACCTCTCTGGACCTCTTGTCTTGGTGATTTACCACTGATCATTTTTAGTCAAAGTGACTGAAAATGCCTGAATATCCCCTAATCTCCCACCTCCCTAAGATAGGTTACGGTTGGATTTGTAACATCTGTATGACTAAATTCCTCCCCTACCTTTTCTGCACCTTTTGTGTCAGAAAACAGTACAATTGAATAAAACAATCTATTTGGTCAAGCAATTCTTCATTCTTCATCTGTTTCATCCTATAATGTATTTTTTTGTTCGTATATCAAATGAATGGCCTGTTCAGGCAACGCAAGCATTGGAGCTCCCAAGTAGAACACATTTGTTAATTGCCAGGTTCTAGTAAATTATAACATGTCATTTTTGCATTAGAATTTTTATTTTAAGCGCTTACAAAAAAAATCTTTTGGTGTGGAATTGTTGTCTTTCTGCTCATAGGTTAGGTTTCACAACTGTCTATAGCACTGTGCTCCATTGGCAGATTAAAAAGAGAGTACACAAACCAAATGACCAAACTGAATACAGTAATTAAATTGTTGAGCAGTATTTAAGAAGTTTCACTGTGCTTAGGATTACTGTCTATCTCTGTTACAGCTTTAACTTACAACAATCAAGTTAACTAATTCAGTCAAATGTCTCCATATTTTGTTAATGATGACTATTATCTTGCTATGCTCCCTGACATGCCCATCCATTTTTCAATTATGTATTTCTCTGAATGTCTGACACATCTACAGCAATAATTCAGCAATTTTACAGACACTCCTTAACTCACAAGACAAGCAGTTAGCTCAAATAGAAATGACAATTTACTTCATTCTACAACTTTGGCTATCTACACCTGTTGTGCCCTACAACAAATGTGATCAAACTTGTGACCTCTGCTCTTCATCTGGTTTACACTTCTGGGTTATACCCCTGGATTGTCCCTCTAGTTGGAATGACTTCATAGCTTGACCTTGCCTCTATTTTGAAACCCTGATTTACCTGGGCATGATCTTTACTTCTAGCAGATATGCCTAGACTAAAGAATCTGTATCAATTCAGGTTTCCCCTAGATGAAGTGTACTATTACCTGCAAATTGGATTTCAAGTCATCAGAGTAACTAAGGAAATCTTACAAAAGGTCTACAAAGAATATATATATATATATATATATATATATATATATATATATATATATATATACACACACACACAAACATTGTCACATGTCACCAACATGAGCTCAGAGATGTTGGTATACATGCTGGATTTGTCTTTAGACAACTGAAAACACCTGAATGGGTAATTTCATTTAGATGGACACCTGCCTGGCTAGTAAATGGAAGCAATTTTGCAAGCCACTTCCAATTGTCTTACATGGACAAAGAGGTGATGCTATGGTGGTGCATGGGGACAAACTCACCCCTGTTGAACAGCAAGAGTCTACATCTGGGGATTTATCGTCTTTGCTTTATGATACATATGACATAAACACAATTAGTGAAGAGTACAAGTCATGTATAAGTACATGCCTAAAGGCACTAAAACAAATAAGTACAACTCTGTTCATAACAGAAAAAAGCTGCAGAAATGTGTGAAGATGTTTCTTATTTCAACTTGCTAATTCCAGGAAAGCCTAGTAAAATAAATAATGAAAGTACATCACAGAATTGTCTTCTACTAAATATTCCTTTAATTGTTGTCTTTGTACCAGTTTATGGATGTATTATAAATTATGATTTCATTCTCAAGTATTTGCAATTTAATGTCAAACAAAAATCTATACAACCCAACATTTGCCAGAAACATTTGCCAGGGTGGTGGGATAGCTTCTGACTAAGAGGTGTGTATACCTGAGCTATAACCCTTAAAAAAACACCTCAGGGGGAATTTAGTGTTTTATCTGAAACATCCATCACAGAGGATCCACCTTTCTTTATAATAGAGTCTTCACTCCACTTTAGCTTGTCACCCAGTAATTACTTGTGTAATTTATCTCTCTGAGCATATTTACTTTGGAAGGAGCTTTTGCTGGCACCAAAACAGAGAGATGATCTTACAGGGCTTTAGTCACTGATGTATAGCTCAGAAATGTCACACATACTTACATGCACACATGCATACACACACAAACACATATAAACACACACACATACATAAAAATACATAAATGCTCTTAAACACACACACATATAAACACATTCACACCCCGTGACAGAAATGTTAATAATTCTAATTGTACCTTGTTTAAATGGAGCTCTATAAAGGCCTAGATTACAAGTGGAGCTCTATTAATAGCGTAGGGTACACTGGCCATATTTCAATCCTGTGATAAGAATTGTGTTGAAGCTGGTATTGCAAGTTAATGGTAAAAAAGATTTACCAGGGAATGTAAGCCTGCAACATTCTTTAGCGCACTCTTCTTTAAATGGATAACGCAGGGTGTGCTATCATCGGTTATATTATATTAGTGGTATATATATATATATATATATATATATATATATAAATATATATACACTGTATATATGCTTTGTGATTGAAATAGATATGGCATAAATAGATATGGCATATTAAAATGTCTTAGACAGGGAAGGTCTCATAGGTGTGTATATATATGTGTGTAGATATATATGTATACGTATATATATATATATATATATATATATATATATATGTGTGTGTGTGTGTGTGTGCGTGTGCATGTTTATTTATATGTGTGTGTATATATACATATGTACATATGCACACACACACACACATTATATATATATATATATATATATATATATATATATATATATATATATATATATATATATATATATATATATATATATATATATATATATAGAACAAAATCCAGTGGTAAAGCACTCTCAATTATAATGCGGGGTGCACAGCAAAAGTACAAACAATCCCAAAAAGAAGCAGGCACTCTCCGTTTGAATTTTCAAAAATGATTTACTACGTGACGTTTCGGGGTTTCACCCCCGTCCTCAGACTTACAACAACAGTGACAAAAAACAGTGACATACTTATACCCCCCTTGCACCAATTATGTATTCAATAAACCAATAATGTAATAAGCAACATCAGATACAATCACCTAAACTCCATCATGATCCGGCTCACAGCAGTGCACACCCGGCGCTTCAATTGCGTCATCTGAAAGGAGACACCGCACTCAAATGGGTCACACCCCCGGAAGCCGCCAACCACCTACCCGTGCCAACCACAGCAACTATACGTCATCAAAGACGTTGTATGTGGCTGGAGGCTCAATTACCAGTGATCGTATAACCAACAGTGAAACCCTGTGAAATAAAAAGCGTAAAATACATTATTAATATATACAGCATGTAATGCAAGTTAAAAACATAAGCAACATTTCCCACTTCACCATCAAATTCTAATTCTATTAGGATAAGACACAGCCTATACTCTACTAAATACGCTGTTATTCTGTTATGAAACCTAAATGGCTAGACATAAGATATAAGAAGGAGCTGACACATGGGTAAAGTTAGGATCCTCAGACTTAATTCCATATCACCCCTTCATACTGCTATTATGTACTATATGCTTAAACCTACTTCATAGAAAATAAACACATAGGTAAAGTTAAAGTTAAAGAGCAACCAAACTAGAAAGGTAATATAAACAATAGATCATACTATAGGAATGGAATGAACCAACTGCATAATTAATCACTAGAATACTCATGGAAAATTTAGAAATTTTTGAAAAATTTGAAAAATTAGAAAAAACACTGCCAGTCTAGTTTCACATTCAGGCCCTTAGGGGTCAAAGTGTCCAATTCGTATGTCCATCTGGATTCTTTCTGCAGTAGAATGTTACCCCTGTCACCACCTCTTCGTAGTGCAGGAACATGATCTATCAGTGTGTATCTTAAATCACAGACATTATGCCCACTCTCCAGGAAGTGGCAAGCAACTGGTTGATCCGACTCACCCTTCTTGATGGCCCTTCTGATTGAACTCTTGTGATTAGCCATACGTATTCATAGGTTGTCACTAGTTTTACCCACGTAGAATAAACTACATGGGCAATGCAGCAGGTAGACCACATGACTGGTCATACATGTCATCCTGTGTCTATGTGTATACCTTTTTCTACTTCTTGGGTGGTGGAAGAATTTACCTGTTATTAGCCGTTACAGGTGGTACACCCACTGCATCTATAACATCCTGGCTTAACATCCTCCAACCATGTCCTGTTGGTATAGCAGTGAACCGCATCCGTGAGCTATAGGATATCTTTCAAAGATTTACCTCTCCGGTAACCAATCCTTGGTTCACCCATCCCTTTAAAAGGGAGGGCATCCTCCAAACTTAATATTCTCCAATTTTGCTTCAGAATAGTGCTCAAACCATTCTTATCAGCTGCATACGTAGTTACCAGGGTCATCTTCTCTTGTTCCACCACCTGTCGCTCAGGGGCCTTCTCTGAGTATACTTCACTGATGTGTTTCTCCAATAACCCCTTACAGTAACCTCTTCTCAAGAAGCGTTCCTTCATCTCATCCGTTTGTCTTGCTGCCCGTCCTCCATCCGTGTTGTTTCTTTTAACCCTCACAAATTGGGACTTTGGTAGAGCTTTCTTCAGCGCCGGTGGATGACAACTAGTCGCTTCTAGAAGAGAATTTCTATCAGTGGCTTTCCGGAACAGAGTGGTTCCAAGACCACCATCGGATTTGAAAATCCTTAGGTCCAAGAATTCTATCCCCTCCTGGTTCCAATTCATCTTGAACTTAAGTGTTCTGTGTTCAGTATTCAATTCATTGAACCAGCTGAGTAGATCTTGTTCATCTCCAGACCAAATCAATATGAGATCATCAATGAATCTCTTGAAGTAGAGGATCTCCTTCCTCTTAAAGCAATCGGTTCATGGTCCTCAAATTCAGCCATAAAAAGGTTTGCGTAAGATGGGGCCACATTGGACCCCATCGCTGTTCCCATCAGCTGTTGAAAGTATTGTTGTTCAAATCTGAAATAGTTCTTCTTCAGACAGGTCTCAAGGAGGTCAAGGATGAACTCCACTGGGGGTCCTATGTATGGATTCCTCAACAGTTGTTTCCTTACAGCCGCCAGGCCTTCTTCATGGGGGATCACCGTATATAGACTAGAGACATCCAGGGTCACTAGCCATTCCCCTCCTTTCAGTCTGATCTTTACAAGGGAATCAATAACATCATTTGAATCTTTGATGTAGGTCTTCATTCCCTGCACGTATGGTTGTAGCAGACTATCTATATAGATAGCTAATGGCTGCAGTAGTGAGTCAACTGCCGAAACAATCGGCCGCCCAGGTGGTCTCTCCAAGCTCTTATGCACCTTGGGGAGCGTGTAGAAGATTGGTACTTTTGGGTAGTCCTTTATCAGTATCCAATTGTGTCCTGCGTGATAATACCATCCTCAAAGGCTTCCTTTAGGTTATCATCAACCTCCTTTTTGAACCTGTCAGTTGGATCTCTAGGCAGTCTGGAGTATACAGTTTCATCATCCAATTGTGTTAGGATTTCCTCTCTATAGTAAACTTAATCGAGCAGAACAATGGCCCAACCTTTGTCCGCCTTCCTTATCACTATAGTTTTATCCTTTGTTAGTACCTTAAGAGAATCTCTTTCTGCTTTAGTAAGGTTGAATCTTACCTGCTGTCTTTGATCTTGAATAGACTCCTGCATTTCTTTCTCCAGCACCTTGCAGAAAGCTTGGATATTAAGGTTATTGCTCCTGGGATCAAAGGAGCTCTTCTTCCTAAACTCCACCACCTGTTCAGGTTTACCATGGCCAAAATGCTCCTTAAGTCTCAGCATCCTCTGGAACCTTTGTAGATCAACATGAAGGTCAAAATAATCTGTAAACCCCGTGGGTACAAATGATAGTCCCCTCTTTAAGAGCCTCAAGTCAGTTTCTGACAGTGTCCTTTGGCTTAAGTTAATGACAATATTGTCTTCCTCTAACGCCTCTGGCGTGGCGGTCTTCCTCTTATGCTGCCCCCTCCTCGGGTGGGGGCGTCCCCTCCGGTGTTTTTTGACCTAGTAGTAACCCCTTCTTGGTACTGTGATCCAATCTGTGGTCCTCCTTCCATTACATCCTCAGAGTCCGTCCCTGAGCCTGAGCTGTCCACTGTGGTCAGATTAACTGGTCTCCTGGCCCTAAATCTTCTGGGCCTAAATTCACGTATGCGCTGTCTCTACAAATAAGCTGGTTCGATCCCGGCAAGGTCCACTCAGCTATTCATTCTTCAGAGGTCAGTAAAATGAGTACCATTAAGTTGGGTAATAATAATACCTGTTATCAGTGCTGCAAGTCGATTAAGTTTGAGGTTGTGTGCTATACAAGTATCTATATATATATATATATATATATATTCCAAGTAAACCCCTTACTTGGCCAATGTATATGGGGAATACAAAAAGCAGACAAACAACAGGAATTTAAACAGCAAGTCTTTTTATGTGCAGAGAAAATCCAAACAGGGGGCCTTAAGCAAAGGCATTTCGGCTCACACACGAGCCTTTCTCAAATGGAGGCCACAATTACATGTCATACTTACTATAGCAGTGCACCAGGAGGTTGGGCTGTTTGGTTTGTGCCGTTTCCTAACCAGTTGAGTCTATATACTGTATATATATATATATATATATATATATATATAATTTTAAAATCATACTTAAATGCTTTGTGAAGAACTCAACTATTTCGCCTTTAATTTAGCACATCTTTGACTTAGCACACCTTTGAGTTAGAACAAGAGTGCTAGCTTGGACCTGAGTTCTTTATCACCCCCCATAGAAGTTTATTATGTGAGGGATTTAGAGTGCCTGTTAGGGCTTTTGCTCAAGTACTAACAAATTGCTCTCAACTTGAAAAATGAGAGAAAAATGGAATAACTATGGACTGCACTCTAGTGATTTTAGAGCACCATAGCTATAACACTTGTACTCTCCACTTGAAATCTAGGTCAAAATCAGTGGAGTCAAATCTATTCCATTTAAAAACTTATTTTTACGTCCTAAACCATTATTTTCTCTTAACATTAAACTCTATTGATATTGTTAAGGATAAACTCAATACATTTTCAACTAGATTACACAGTCAGTCTGATTCCCCCCATATCTAGCTTTATATTAGACACCCTGGGGATTCTGCTCCATTAGAAAATGTTTTGCAGAATATCAATTATAACTTCATCATTATAATCCTAATTAGCTTTATTCTACTCCAAGGGACATTAAAACCCTCTTGCTTTATGCTAAACAAATGTAGTTGTACCATACTCTTTAGAGAGGACAAAAAGCAAATTCTATCATCTAGGATTTAAAATCTGCTGCAAATTAAATTGCTAATTTAGGGAATTTGATGCCTTTTGAAAATCTGTGGTTACTGAATTTGCTTTTTGGCCTCTCTAGGAAACCTGGGACAAGTACATTTTTACACAAGAGCAAAGGGGGTTTAATGTTGTTTAAAGCAATATGAGGCAATCCAGTGAAAAACATAGCTAATGACTACTTCCAGTACTTGTTTACAACTGAGGCAATTTACCCTACACTTCTGAATGTCTATTTGTTCACTAAGAAAGAATGAATTATAAGTTTCTGAGGAAGCAATTTTAACCTTCAAAACTTTATTATAAACTATTAAATTGCTCAACACGAGGCATCTAACTAGCGATTCCAATCCAGAATTGATATTAACAAACATTTATATATATATATATATATATATATATATATATATATTTATTTATTTATTTATTTTTAAAAAAAAAAGCTATTTCCTCTGCAGTGATTTTAGAAACTGTGGGGTTGATCATAATATATTGTTTGATACAGCAATGGACCTATGCAACAGAAGGCCCTGGTGCAAACATTTTTTGGGCCCGCCAAAGTTTACTCAGTAGTAAGCAAGTAATATATGCATGGTGCTCTTTTTAATTATTTTGAGGATAGATATAGACAGACCTGCAAACTGCACTAATAAAAGGTTCCCCTGCATTAGGAGTGTACATATTTTTATATATACTAGCTGCTATGGCCCCCCCCATCACTTGGGCCCGGTGCAACTGCACCTGCTGCACCAATGGTAGTTCTGCCCCTGGTTTGATAATTAGCAGCAAGTAAATAGCTGTAGATTGGTCCTTTTCAATGTTGAATTGATTACAATCAGATGTTTTCATTGCTCAATCAGCAAACAGGCCCTTCAACCCAATAAAGGGCTAGATTACAAGTGTAGCGCTAATTTATGGGTGCACGATTAATAAATAGCCATTACAAGTGCTCCAGACGCACGCTACCTGTCTGGATATCTTTTTAACAAAGACTAACAAGAGAATAAAGCAAAGTTGATAGTAGAAGTAAATTGAAAACTTTTTTAAAATAGTATTCTCTAGCTAAATCATGAATCAAAAATGTGTGTTTCATGTCCCTTTATTGCCTCTGCAGTGTGGCATATTAACTCATAATGAGAACACAGGCACAAGATTTCCTTTTTTTGGATGGTTGATCTTGAAACAATAGTTTAGGATTAAATATATTTATATATGTCACATGTACATTGTTAGAGCTGAACATCCTACAAAAAGTGTTAAAGGGACACTAAACCCAAAATATTTTCTTTCATGATTCAGAAAGAGCATTTAATTTTAAGCAACTTTCTAATTTACTCCTATTATCAATTTTTCTTCATTCACTTGCTATCTTTATTTGAAAAATCTGAAATGTAAAGTGAGGAGCCAGACCATTTTTGGTTCAGCACCTGAGTAGCGCTTGCTGATTGGTGACTGCTTTTTCAAATACAGATAGCAAAAGAACGAAGACAAATTGATAATAGGAGTAAATTAGAAAGTTGCTTAAAAGTACATGCGCTATCTGAATCATGAAAGAAAAAATGTGGGTTTAGTGTCCATTTAAGGCTAGGGGAACAAAGTGGTAAAAAGGAGAGTTAAAAATAAAATAATATAAAAGCATGGAAACATATATACATACCGAAACAAACATAATCAATACTGGTGGTATTATTCAATTCCACAAAATAGACTATCCAATAGTATTGTGCTTGGTGCAACTGGAAATCCTAGACTTGTAGATTTAATTTACTTAATCCCTATGGACATATTTATTATATTTGTATATATTTTATTTATGTTCTGCACAGCACAGAAAAAAAAGCCTATTTTATAAAGAACTGCAATAAACAAGTGGCACTTATTTTATTGGTTGTTCAAAATTAGATCTAGCTGCAACCTCAGCGTACATAGGCAATGAAAGCTTCCCACATTCTTAAGCCATTGTATAACGTTCTTATAATGCAGTTTATTAAAATGATGTGGCAAGCAAATGTAATTTTACCTATTGCAGACTGCCTTGCAGTCAGTTCTATTGCCTCAAAAACTATTACATAATTAGGTACTTACACTGTACTGATACAAAGAGAACCTTAAAGGGACACTGTAACCAAATTTTTTCTTTTGTAATTCAGAAAGAGCATGCAATTTTAAGCAACTTTCTAATTTACTCCTATTATCATTTTTTCTTCATTCTCTTGCTATCATTATTTGAAAAAGAAGGCATCTAAGCTTTTTTTTGGTTTTAGTACTCTGGACAGCACTTTTTTATTGGTGGATGAATTTATCCACCAATCACCAAGGACAACCCAGGTTGTTCACCAAAAATGGGCCGGCATCTAAATTTACATTCTTGCATTTCAAATAAAGATAACAAGAGACTGAAGAAAAATTTGATAATAGGAGTAAATTAGAAAGTTGCTTAAAATTTCATGCTCAATCTGAATCACAAAATAATTTTTTTGGGTACAGTGTCCCTTTAAGTACTAATGCAATACCATATAATATTACCTTAAAGGGACATTAAACCCACATTTTTTCTTCCATGATTCAGATAGAGCATGCAATTTTAAACAACTTTCTAATTAACTTCCATTATCTCATTTGTTGTTTTCTATTGGTATCCTTTGTTAAAACGCATACCTGGGTAGGCTCAGGAGATGCTAATTGCTGGCTGCAGGTATATGACTCACCTGTGTTCAGCTAGCTCCCAGTCGTGCACTGCGGCATCTTCAACAAAGGATACAAAAATAATGAAGCAAATACGATAATAGAAGTAAATTGGAAATTATTTAAAATTGTATTCTCTCTCTGAATCATGAAATAAACATTTTGGGTTTCATGTCCCTTTAAGACTGACCCAACAAGCAGGATAGCATCTTGAAAGAAGCACTTCTATAGGGGCCCTTCTATCAAAATCTTGTTTGATTACCCATTACAGGAGTCAGTACAAGATGAAAAACTACAAGATGTATAACAGTATAGTTCAATGCACAGTATTCCCTGAAATTCTCCTAATGCATTTTAGTGAAAAATTGAGATCAGTGGTTGTTTTCCACCCCAATGTTAAGTACCTGAAATGTTTTCACTTTCCAAAGCTATCTAAAAAGTGTTGAAAACGGAGTTTGGTGTATTGACAGGCATGGCTATGAATGTGCAAACCAATTACCAGACCATAAAGACCTGTTAAAAACTAAACTAAACTAAAGTATATGTAACTGTACAGCTATTGTATTTGCATGCAGAGCCTCTTTATTTCATGATTCAGATAGAGCATGCAATTTTAAGCAACTTTCTAATTTACTCCTATTATCAATTTTTCTTTGTTCTCTTGGTATCTTTATTTGAAGAAGCAGGAATGTAAGCATAGGAGCCAGCCCATTTTTTGTTTAGCACCCTGGATAGTGCTTGCTGATTGGTGGTTACATTTAGCCACGAATCAGAAAGCACTAACAAGATGCTAAACAAACGATGGGCCGGCTCCTATGCTTACATTCCTGCTTCTTCAAATAAAGATACCAAGAGAACAAAGAAAAATTGATAATAGGAGTAAATTAGAAAGTTGCTTAAATTTGCATGCTCTATTTGAATCATGAAAGAAAACATTTGGGTTCAGTATCCCTTTAAGATAAGTAAATGCAACTATTAACCTATTATCACGTTTGTAACAGTAAGCTTAGTAATTAGGGCCCATTTATCAAGCCGGATGGAGCTTGAGAGCCCCTGTTTCTGGCGAGCCTGCAACACCAGTTATGAAGCAGTGGTCTAAAGACCGCTGCTCCATAACCCTGTCCACCTGCTTTGAGCAGGCGGACAGACATCGCCGCAATTCAACCCGATCGAGTATGATCGTGTTGATTGACACCCCCTGCTGGCGGCCGATTGGCAGCGAATCTGCAGGGGGCGGCGTTGCACCAGCAGCTCACAAGAGCTGCTGGTGCAATGCTTAATAGGGAGAGCGTATCGCTCTCCGCATTTAGCGAGGTCTGTCAGACCTGATCCGCACTGTCGGACAGACCTTTGTTAAATAGGCGCCATTATAAATAATTTAAGAAGGCGCTGATAGCTATGGGCAGATTCTCAGATTGATTTCTAGTTAGATCTTGGGACTCCCAAATTTAAAAATTATTCTTCAATATGAGTTCGATTATAACTGAAATGATGAAGTACAGTACTATCAGATCCCTTTAAAAATCCAAAACAGATCCTTTTATGGCAAATTTTATCCTACATCACCTCAATATCTCTATATATATAAGAATTCAAGATCTAACTGGAAATCAATCTGAGAATCTGCCCATAGCTATTAGCGCCTTCTTAAATTATTTATAGAGATTAAGTCCACATTTACTGCCTAGGAAGGAGGCAGTATATATAGATAGGCAATTTGGGCAAAGTCTAGCGCTACACACATAAATATATCTAAATAGGCCCCATTGCCTGATTATCTGCAATTTCTAACTAACTCCGTACAAGTGATGATATTCTGATAATGTCCTTTAGCTAAAATATTGTATCCATATTATGATTATTATTCTAATTATAGTAAAAAGGAACACTACACATTTTGAACAATAATGAACAATATAATGAAGTGTATAAAACAGGTATGGATAAGGCAAACACAGTTCGGAATTTTTTTTCTATTCTTATTGAACCTGAATAACTAAAGAACATACATTCATTTTATAGTAAAAAGGAACACTGCACATTTTGAACAATAATGAACAATATAATTAAGTATATAAAACAGGTATGGATAAGGCAAATAAAGAACATACATTAATTTTACAGCGCCACCCTTCTTAAATATGACTGAAATAATAATCTTGTCAAGTATAATTCCGTAGACATGTGCTGGACTATTTCTGGCTGATCCGAATGCAGAAGATAGCGGCCGCAAGTCACATTTGGGAATTTTTTCTTGTGCAAATTCAGATCTTAGTGTCTTGCACTTTCACAAGAATTAATATGTCTCAGAAAACAAGACTTGCGGCCACCAACTTCAACATTTGGATTGCCCCAAAATAGCCGAATGCACATGTCTACAACATTGTTAAAGGGACACTGAATCCAAATTTTTTTCTTTTGTGATTCAGATAAAGCATGCAATTTTAAGCAACTTTCTAATTTACTCCTATTATCACATTTTCTTCATTCTCTTGGTATGTTTATTTGAAAAGCAAGAATGTAATGTAAGATGCCGGCCCATTTTTGGTGAACAACCTGGGTTGTCCTTGCTGATTGGACAGCACCAATAAACAAGTGCTGTCCATGGTTCTGAAACAACAATTTGCTGGCTCCTTAGCATAGATGCCTTCTTTTTCAAATAAAGATAGCAAAAGATCGAAGAAAAATTGATAATAGAAGTAAATTAGAAAGTTGCTTAAAATTGCATGCTCTATCTGAATCATGAAAAAAAAATTGGGTTCAGTGTCCCTTTAACAATTTTGTAGAAAAAAATCAGGTCCAGTGTCCCTTTAAGTTTTTTGAGGTGCTTTGCTGGTAAAGGGGAGGAGATAATTTAGAAAAAATCAGAAAAAAGAGAATTCTAAATCAAAGCTTTCACAAAGCATGAGAAACACGTTTCTAAAGTTAAACAGATTTACTGAATTTTGTATTGTTATTTTTCCTGCAAAATAAACATTAAAATAAATAAATAAATCAAATTTGCAATATTTTAAAGGTGCTATTTAAACATTTGATTGGAAAAATAATAATTGCATGACACATTTAGTACTTTGAACTGGTGAAATAATAAATCTTCCGGACACAAATAAACAAAAGACTATTTGGACAAAAGGCATTTAAAAACCACACTACTGCTGAAAGAAAAATAAAGTGTGTTGCCTTCTTGATTCTAAGAGTTGCACCTTGTAAGAGCAATTACTATGTGTATGTGTAGTACAGAACTAAAGTAGATGGTTATAATAAGTGTTCACAACAGAACAATACAGGATGTGCATATAGAGACCACACAAGGCCAAAAGCTCATGGTTCTATTCAGAACTGAATCTTAAAAAGCCAACCTTCATTACAGCTCAGTTTTGTCCTCTCACTCTAAAGAATCTTTTTATTTAGGGCACTTTGTAGAATATCTTTGTTGATATGTTCTACAATGTTTCCTGACCTTTTGACATGGTCCAGTGATCTTCCTCCAGCTTGTTTTCCTCTGGCAAATACATTTAAACTTCACCCTTTTATCTTGATATGAAAATAAAAGATCATTTGTTTGGGTTTTTTATCCAACTTCATTAACAAACAACTTATTCCAGCATTATGTCTTTTTTTCAGCTGTTCCTGCCCTTCTATTTAACATGTAATAATAGGAACTCCATGATTGCCATTGTTTATGGGTCCTGACAAGGTTTGTTGAATCTCCCGCACCATCTGGAATCTAACATACATGTACAATAATGTAAGATTCAATATATAATTCCCATTTTACCTTGTTTTTTTTGTTTTTTTTTCCAGGATATTTTAAAGGGCCATTCTATTACAAAAATGACATGTAAATGTCTGCATTGTTAAGCCTAGATAACTATGGCCTCAACTTCAAATTGTCTCTCTAGCACCAAAGTCAATAAAAAGCAGCCTTTATTACAGCCTTGGGTCGATTTCAGTCTTTACTAAAAATTACTTGTGCAATATTGAATAAACCCCAAAGCCAAGCTTGATAACTTTTATGATAATTGATCTCAATTCTCCAACTACTCCAATGTTGACTATAATGGCTGTCAATCACTGAAAATATAATCGATGCAAGAAAAAAATACAACTTCTCTTAAGGCTGCCCCGCTACTCTACTACCAGACCAAGCCACTCACCCTCATTCTGCTGATCCAGCACTTTCTCCTCTCCTGACTTTCTTCTCTCTCTCTGCTCACAAGCCACACAGCCTTTATCAGTAATTGCTCTAATTGTGGATTGATGGGGTTAATTGAGTCTGTGTGTGTTACAACTGTATACAGTAGTGTATTTTGTAGTAAAAAATAATATGTCATGTTAATCCCTGATAGGGGTACTTTGGTATTAATATCTGTATCATTTTGCAAGTGTCACTATATAATATAAATGTTTCTTCATGTTTTTATATTTGATTGATTCATTTTATAGGATGTTTTTTTAAATTAAAGTTTGATATTTGGCACAATTCAATTAACATCATAAAGGGCCTTCGTCTTTCTAGCATGGGTCAGAGCTGGGCAGATTGATGGTCGTCAATTTCATCTTTGTTTATCCAATGTGTTATTGATTTATCCATGAATGCTGTGCAATTATCGAGTTGGTCATTTAGTATTTAGTTGATAACTTTTTTGCAGGTGGATTGTGATTGGATTTAACCCCCTATATATATATATGCGCCACAGATGGTTAAACACATTATAAAATCCCACTAATCCTACCTATGAGTTGCAAACCTTGTAACACCCAAGAAGAAATGGTTATCCATGAGATTGTACAGCTGTCACTTCTGATTGGCTAACCACCCATGTCCTGTTTGGGAGCTGCAATGCTTGAAACTCATGAGTGGGATTTTACAATTTGTTTAACTCCGTTTGTGGGGCTTAAACAAATAGTTATCTAGGGTTTTCAGGTGTTAAACAAATCAGTATTAAGGACCAGTAATGCAAAAAAAGACCAGATGTAATGAATCAGAGTATGTAACTTTTGAATTAACATGTCCCTTTATATAATTAACATGTCCCTTCTTTAACTTTACAGAAAATCCAAGTACCACTGCTTTTTCAAAATAGCACTTAGACCAGCGTAGAAGGCATTTCTATTAGATAATGTATTCATATAGCCTGGAGCATAATAATTATGACACTTCAAGAGTCCAGAGCTGAGAATTGCATATACAAAAATGAGTTGTTTGATGAAAAATGATTCTTACAAAAGTAAGTTAGATCTAAGGAATAGGTGAGAATTTGAGAAAGCGCACTGGAGTGTGAGCAATGTTAAGATGCAATAGAGTCCTTAGAAAGCTCTTATAAAAATAAATAAATAAATAAGAAAGCTGCCCAACAAAAAAAGATGAAGCTAGGAAACAGAATAAATAAGCAAATAAAACAGGAAATTTGTTTACTCTCGAGCAAAATAAATAAATGTTTATCACTTGTTCTTCCAAGTCTGATCTTTTCCTACTTACTCAAAATTATCAAACAGTATTTGAATCTTGGAGAATTTTATGTACCAAATTTACTTTTTAATTTCCTTTCTACTTGAAGCATATTTAGTGATTTTATTGCTATTTGAATAAAGCTAAATTTCTTCACCTTGAATGCACCACCCTAAAGCTTTTAAGCATGTCTTCTTGCTTTGTATAGTTCTTAGATTCCTGTAAAATGATTTCTCCATAATTTTACAAAGTACTAGTCATCTTTAAAATGGTATTGCTCCATCACTATCTAATACTCCGAAACCAATCTGTTGCACAGAAAAAGCAGACCTCTGTAGGATTTATAGATGCAACACTAGTGCTTTATTGTAAATACAGACTCATTCATATTAAAAGGACACCCAGGTTTTATTAAATTTTCATGATTCAGATACAGCATATAATTATAAACAACATTCCAATTTACTTCCATTAAAAAAAATGTGCACAGTTTTTTATATTTACACTTTTTTGAGTCACCAGCTCCTACTGAGCATGTGCAAGAACTCAGACTATACGTATATGCATTTGTGATTGGATGATTGCTATCACATGGTACAGGGGGAGTGGAAATATACATAACTTTGAAATGTATTAGAAAAGAATCTGCTACTCATTTGAAATTCAGAGTAAATGCTTTTGTATTGTCTTGTTATCTTGCATTTGTTGATGCAAATCTACTGTGTTTACTGGTCCTTTAAATGGACATTAAACACTAAATAAATGCTAGATAGAATGATGCATTTAAAGAAATGTTTAGTTTGTGAATAACATTTAGATGTATTTTTTTAAAGGTTCATTATCATTAGCTGTTTAAATATTGACAGAATAAGTGTAAAGTTTTGGGGCTAGATTTAGAGTTTTGTCGGTAAAGACCCGCGTAGCTAACGCTGCTTTTTTTCCCAACGCACTTTGTTTTTATTTAGAGTTGTCTGAGGGACTGCGTTAGGCTCAAAAAAGGGTGTGTTGAGCCTAACTTAGCTTCACTTCAACTCTCAATACCAGTGTTGCTTACGGTAGTGGTAAGCTGGGAAAACGTGCTTGTGCACGATATCCCCATAGGAAACAATGGGGCTGAGCTGGCTGAAAAAAAACCTAACACCTGCAAAAAAGCAGCGTTCAGCTCCTAGCGCAGCCCCATTGTTTCCTATGGGGAAACACTTTCTAAGTCTGCACCTAACACCCTAACATGAACCCCGAGTCTAAACACTATAATAAATGTATTAACCCCTAAACCGCCACACTCCCGCCTCGCAAACACTATAATAAATTTGATTAACCCCTAATTTGCCCTCCCTAACATCGCCGCCACCTACCTACAATTATTAACCCCTAATCTCCCGTCCGCACCATCGCCGCTACTATAATAAAGTTATTAACCCCTAAACCTAACTCTAACCCTAAACCTAACACCCCCCTAACATAAATATAATTTATATTAAACTAAATAATATTCCTAAAATTAACTACATTATTCCTATTTAAAACTAAATACTTACCTATCAAATAAACCCTAATATAGCTACAATATAATTAATAATTACATTGTAGCTATTTTAGGATTTATATTTGTTTTACAAGCAACTTTATATTTATTTTAACTAGGTACAATAGCTATTAAATAGTTAATAACTATTTAATAGCTACCTAGTTAAAATAAATACAAAATTACCTGTAAAATAAATCCTAACCTAAGTTACAATTAAACCTAACACTCTACACTATCATTAAATTAATTAAATAAATTACCTACAATTAAATAAACTATTTAATAATACAAAAAAAAAAAAACACTAATCTGGGACAGCTCCTGTTAATAGTGACTGATTAAACAGATCAGTTAATGGGACAGTTAGCACTGATCGAAGTTCTTTTAAAACCCTTGGATGAATATTATCAGGACCCACTGCCTTTGTAACATTTATTTTTGATAATGTTAACAAAACCTCATCCTCTGTAAAAAGATTACAAGCAGTTTAAACTAATTACACCTAATCTAAGCCCCCTAATAAAATAAAAAAGCCCCCCAAAATAAAAAATTCCCTACCCTATTCTAAAATACAAAAGTAATCAGCTCTTTTACCAGCCCTTAAAAGGGCTTTTTGCGGAGCCTTGCCCCGAAGTAATCAGCTCTTTTGCCTGTAAAAAAAAAATACAACCCCCCCAACATTAAAACCCACCACCCACATACCCCTACTCTAACCCACCCAAACCCCCCTTAAATAAACCTAACATTACCCCCCTGAAGATCTCCCTACCTTGAGTCGTCTTCACCCAGCCGGGCCGAAGTCTTCATCCGATGGGGCAGAAGAAGACATCCGGATCGGCAGACATCTTCATCAAAGCGGCATCTTCTATCTTCATCCATCCGGAGCGGAGCGGAGCGGAGCCATCTTCTTCCTAGCCGACACGGATCCATCCTCTTCAACCGACGTCTACTCACCGAATGAAGGTTCCTTTAAATGACATCATCCAAGATGGCGTCCCTCGAATTCCGATTGGCTGATAGGATTCTATCAGCCAATCGGAATTAAGGTAGGAAAAATCTGATTGGCTGATTCAATCAGCTAATCAGATTCAAGTGCAATCCGATTGGCTGATCCAATCAGCCAATCAGATTGAGCTTGCATTCTATTGGCTGATCGGGACAGCCAATAGAATGCGAGCTCAATATGATTGGCTGTTTTTTTTTTTGTATTATAGAATAGTTTATTTAATTGTATTTAATTGTAGGTAATTTATTTAATTAATTTAATGATAGTGTAGTGTTAGGTTTAATTGTAACTTAGGTTAGGATTTATTTAACAGGTAATTTTGTATTTATTTTAACTAGGTAGCTATTAAATAGTTATTAACTATTTAATAGCTATTGTACCTAGTTAAAATAAATACAAAGTTGCCTGTAAAATAAATATAAATCCTAAAATAGCTACAATGTAATTATTAATTATATTGTAGCTATATTAGGGTTTATTTGATAGGTAAGTATTTAGTTTTAAATAGGAATAATTTAGTTAATTTTAGGAATATCGTTTAATATAAATTATATTTATGTTAGGGGGGTGTTAGGTTAGGGTTAGAGTTAGGTTTAGGGGTTAATAACTTTATTATAGTAGCGGCGACGGTGCGGGTGGGAGATTAGGGGTTAATAATTGTAGATAGGTGGCGGCGATGTTAGGGAGAGCAGATTAGGGGTTAATCAAATTTATTATAGTGTTTGCGAGGTGGGAGTGCGGCGGTTTAGGGGTTAATACATTTCTTATAGTGGCAGCGAGGTCCGTTCGGCAGATTAGGGGTTAATAAGTGTAGTTAGGTAGCGGCGACGTTTGGGGGGGCAGATTAGGGGTTAATAAATATAATATAGGGGACGGCGATGTTAGGGGCAGCAGATTAGGGGTTCATAAGTATAACGTAGGTAGCAGCAATGTCCTGTCGGCAGATTAGGGGTTAAAAAATTTTATTAGAGTGGCGGCGATGTGGGGGGGGCCTCGGTTTAGGGGTACATAGGTAGTTTATGGGTGTTAGTGTACTTTAGAGCACAGTATTTAGGAGCTTTATATTCCGGCGTTAGCCCATAAAGCTCTTAACTACTGACTTTTTTTTGTCTTGTCGGTAGAGGGTCTACCACTCACTTCTCCCAAGACTCCAAATACCAGCATTAGGCAGATCCCATAGAAAAGATAGGATCCGCAATTGGCGTAAGGGGATCTGCGGTAGCCTGGAATCGCGGTAGGGAAATGAGCGTTAGACCCTTTCCTGCCTGACTTTAAATACCAGCAGGCGGCCAAAAGCAGCGTTAGGACCCCTTAACGCTGCTTTTGACGACTAACGCAGAACTCTAAATCTAGGCATTGGTGTCTATTATACAATGGGAGCTGCCATGTTGTAACTTAGGTTATCTTCTCTGGTCTGGCCAATTAGGGACAGTTATAAATAGGTCACTATAGTGTGCAGCTAATGGCTGTGTGGAATATTACAGTACTGGAAAGCTCTCAATTTCATAATGGAATTAGAGGAAAAGGGGACACAATAAATAATGAAAGTATATTGCATTATTTTTTTATATACAATTTATTTATTACCATCTCAAGAGGTTTAATGTCCCTATAAAAATAAAAGGGTAACAATTTGACACATTTCATTCTGCACAAAGCAGCTCTTCTTCACCATTCATAAGTATATATTTACAATAATGCACTCGTATTGCATCTATAAATTCTACAGAGGTTTGTTCTTTCAGTCCGGTGGACAGTTTTTGCTGCATTATCCTAATGTATTTATTTAAAATGGGATGTCCATGTCACTAGCCAACTGAGGGCTAGATTATGAATGACACTCTAACGGTTGCCGGCAAGCAAAAATGTGTTTATCATGGCTCTTTGCATGCTTCAGAAGTAGCACAGGTATTACAGGTTGAAAGTAAATATGTTTGAGTGCAATTGAATTTAACGCTCATTGGGTTAGCACAACTTCAGAGATCTGGGTAACTCTTAAAGGGACACTAAACCAACCCAATTTTTTTTCTTTTGTGATTCAGATAGATCATGACATTTTAAGCATCTTTCTAATTTACTCCTATTATCAAATTGTCTTCATTCTCTTGGTATCTTTATTTGAAATGCAAGAATGTAAGTTTAGATGCCGGCCCATATTTGGTGAACAACCTGGGTTGTCCTTGCTGATTGGTGGATAAATTCATCCACCAATAAAAACGTGCTGCCCATGGTCCTGAACCAAAAAAAGCTTAGATGCCTTCTTTTTCAAATAAAGATAGCAAGAGAACGAAGAAAAATTGATAATAGGAGTAAATTAGAAAGTTGCTTAAAATTGCATGCTCTATCTGAATCAGAAAATAAAAAAATTGAGTTCAGTGTCCCTTTAACCTGCCTTACAAACCTCTCCGTGCCCTGACATTGAGCCATAATTTTTTTGTTTGTAACTCTGGTATTTTCTGAAACGTGCTGACTGGTCTGCTGGCTTTGGATCCAGACTTCTCTTCAGACTCCGCCTTTTCCCTCTAGTCGTGTTGCCTGACTTTTTAAAACTCTGGTATTTTTACCTCCTGCTTGGATTTTGCTCTGCCTGTTGTCAGTCGATTACTGCTTTAGTCTGGTTAGTTATTGATCTCAGCTTACATTACTTGCTACTATCTTTCTTTTGCACCTCTTACTAGCCCCAGCACGGTCCCCCAGTTTAACCCAGGCATGGGCCATCCTCCAACCCAAGCTGATCCTTTTTTTCCAACCCAGCCAGGTTTTACAGACTGTAGGTTGCAATACCTGTTTACAATCAAGTATCCTGCCTCACTCAAAGTATTAGCTTGCACAGTGTCTGCTTGTAACCTGCTATAGAGCCTGCCTGGTAACCTTCCACAGAGCCTGCCTGGTAACCTCCTGCAGATCCTGCCTGTTATGTTAACTTGCCACTGAGCCTGCCTGGTTCCTGTCATTGCCAAGTGTCTGCTGTATCTATCATTGCCTTCATTGTACAGTACTTAAAGGGATATGAAACCCAACGTTTTTCTTTTGTGATTCAGATAGAGCATGCAATTTTAAGCAACTTTCTAATTTACTACTATTATCAATTTTTCTTTGTTCTTTTGGTATCATTTGTTGAAGGAGCAGCAATGCACTACTGGTTGCTGACTGAACACATAGGTAAGCCAATAAAATTCAGTATATATATGCAGCCTCCAATCAGCAGCTAGAACATAGGTGCTTTGCTGCTCCTGAGCTTTCCTAAATAAACATTTCAGCAAAGGATAACAAGAGAAGGAAGCAAATTAAATAATAGAAGTAAATTGGAAAGTTGTTTAAAATTGTATTCTCTATCTGAATCATGAAAGAAAATTTTTGGGTTTCATGTCCCTTTTATAAATTTAGTCCATACCTATGTAGCTATTGTGCCTAAAAATAGACAAGTTCCATTAGCACATTTTAGTTAAAAGAACTCTAAGTTAGAACATACCTCACAAAACAATCTCCTTACACATGATCACCAACACAAACAGGACAATAGGTTCTAGGGCATGACAAAAGAAGGAGAGGAACTGAGTCAAGAAAAGGTTATTGTACACTGTATGCTTTTTAAACTTTGTCACTTAGTGGTTTCATGATTTACAGTGTGAGAACAGTTAAAATCTTGTTATACAAGATGAGGTTAGGGTCACTTTCTTCTTATGGAAATTGATTTCCCACAGCGTTGTTCTTGATTTTAGATTAAAATATTGCCCAAAAGAAAAACAAGGTTTTCTAATGAAAAAAAATTGTTTAAAAATACTTTTAAAATATTAGAAATTTTAAAAACATAATTGATTAACCATGTCCAGTATACCCATCATTCCCATATTGATATGTCATTCATAACATTTATCATAAACACCACTCTATTCATTTGTAAAACACAGACATAGGGGCCGATTTATCATCGGTCTGTCTGACATGATCCGCTCAGCTGATCATGTCCAACAGACATCGATGAATGCTGACAGCATACTCTGTCAGCATTTATCATTGCACAAGCAGTTCTTGTGAACTGCTGATGCAATGCCGCCCTCTGCAGATTCTCGGCCAATCGTACGCTAGCAAGGGGTGTCAATCAGCCCAATCTCATAGGATCGGGCGGACTGATGTCCGCAGCCTCAGAGCAGGCAAACCAGTTATGGAGCAGTGGTCTTAAGACTTCATAACTGCTGTTTCCGTGAGCCTGAAACAGGAGCATCAAGCTGCATTCGGAGCTTGATAAATCGGCCCCATAGACTCTATTAACTTTAGTAAACCATTTAGGATTTCAGCGATTAGCATCCATTATTGGCAGTTCTGAGTGCCGTTGTGGGATGATGGAGATCACCACTTGTGTGAGTTAACAATCTCTGCTTTGTTTGACTAAGAAAGATCGTAATCACTTTGTTAACAAGAAAAAAGGCTATTCCCTTAATTTCCAATAATGGGAAAAAAATGTAAAGAATAGAATTGACCCCATAGTTCTATTCTTCAAGAAAAATTCTATTATAGTTAGGATTTGATTTCATTTTAATTTGGTTCTACTGTTTTATGCTCTAAGGGCATATTTTATTTACCATTTAAAACATATGAATTTTATTTTTAAGAAGGCGTGTATTATATATTGTCACTTTATACAAGTTCACTAAAAATCACCAAAATACATGAGAAAAAGTAGGTATTTTTTCCTTGCAAAATCTGAGCTAAGTAATGAACACAAATAGCACTATTTTACGTTTATTTGAATTATACACATCTGGGACTTTTTTAGATAATATTTAATCATTGTCAAATGCTCTGTAGACAGGCCAAAAAGCAAATTCTAAGTTCTTTTGCAAATAATGCAAATTTTGTAAACCAGCTATTTCATTTGCAGCATTTTGAAGGTAACCTAGGTTACAGCATTTTATTTTTTGAGAGATGCACAATTTTTACACAACAGCAAAGAGATGTTTTATGTCTTTTAATAATTATTCTAACAAATTTGACTTTGGCAGCCATATGTGTAAACTGCCTTATATGTTAGCCTTTTTTATGATTATGGCTATATACAATAAATATACTATTTTGCACATTTCATAATTACTGATAAATAGCAAAATAACAGAAGTACAATTTGTTATAGGAAAACAAAATCATATATGATTGCATGGTTGAATGGATCCAAATAACTAAAATGGAAATTGGGAATTTTAAATTGGGAACCTGAGACTACCAGTTACATCCTATATACCTGAAACAAGCTGATTTGCTTGTTTAATAGAAAATATATTTATTTTGTGAATTTTAATTTAAGTGCAATAACAGTATCAAGAAAGTAAACTGAAACAGATAAACATCTTTGCACTACAGGTGGCAACTTTGCAAGTGCCAAAAATATGTCTTTGATTTTTTTTAAACAGACGGCATACTATACTGTAGTGGTGACATAGAAATCTTTAAACTGCACAGTAGTACATTTTTAATATATACTACCCTTCCTATCAATGAGAGATATGTATATCATATGCAGTCATTCCAGTCATTCCAATCCATTTGAATATTCACAATTTGAATGAATTAAAGCAGCATGAATGAAATATTATATATAACAAGAAAATCTTGTAAAACATACAAAAATTATAAGAAACTATAGGCTTTTCTATTTGAAGGACATAGGAATGTAAAAAATGCATTTTGCACATATTAAAAAAATGTATTAAAAAATAATTAAACACAATGTAAAATATTCTAAATAAAGGGACAGTAAAGTCAAAATTAACTTTCATGATTCAGATAGGGCATATCATTTTAAACAACTTTCCAGTTTACTTTTAGCAACAAATTTGCTTTGTTCTTTTGGTATTCTTAGTTGAAACCCGGGGTAGGTCTCTTATCGGAAGGCATTTGACAGTTTTTTACAGCTAGAGGGAGTTAGTTCAAGTGTGCCATATAGATAAGATTGTGCTCACACCCGTGGAGTTACTTATGAGAGGTCACTGATTGGCTAAAATGCAAGTCTGTCAAAATAACTGAAATAAGGGGGCATACTGCAGATGATTAGATACAAGGTAATCACAGAGGTAAAAAGTATATTAATATAACTGTATTGGTTATGCAAAACTGTGGAATGGGTAATAAAGGGAATATGTATCTTTTTAAACCATAAAAATTCTGGAGTAGACTGTCCCTTTAATCTATGGAATATATCTATATATTTTACAATATGTCTAATAATTTGTAATAATTTGTAATATTTTTTGTTATTTTTTATATTTAATATTTCAATAACACTCCTAAAGGCCAGATTACAAGTGGAGCAGTATTTTGCATTCCCGCTATAGCGATAACTCTGCTAGAATTTAGATTTTTGCGCTAGTCGGGTTACCCTGGTATTACAAGTTGGAAGTATACTGTTTTTGCTCTATCGGTAACTCGACTACCGCAAAAATTCAAACTTGAAATATTGCGTTTGCGTTCACGTATTCCCCCATAGAAGTCAATGGAGAAAAAAAAGTTGGAAAAAAACCTAAAAAAGAAACTAACACCCCACTCTCGCACAAACACCATCACATATTCTCATTAGCACTAACCAGACATAAAATTGTGAATATTTCATATTCTAAAGTTCTTTATGTAACGGAATATGTTCTATTTATTTATAATTAAATATTTCTACATATATCTGATTTTTTATTAAACAAATATATATATATATATATATATACATGATTATATATAAGTTAGATATATACAGATATATCTAGGAATATCTATTTAAAAAAAAAAAAAAAAACATATTCCCCTATGTGCAGAACATTGGAATGTGACATATTTACAGTAAATACATAGTTAAAACCTTTATTAAATAGGAATATTGCATAATTATGTTTTTACATGTTTTCATCTACTTAACGGCAAAAAGGCTCTAGTGCACTTATATATGTGTCTATATGTGTGTACATGTATATTTATGTGTTTATATGTAAATATATATGTCTGTAAATTCATATATATATACACATATAAATACATATGTATACATATAGACATACTCAATGTTAAAGCCCTTTGCCGGCTGTTTTTTTCTCTAAAACCCTTATAACTTTTATTTGCAATATTTATTTGTAATCATTTTTATTAGATGGTGTTATTATATATATATATATATATATATATATATATATATATATATATACTATGTAATGTATTTTTGATGTGTTTTGTAACACTTTTTATTTTTGCCAAACAATTAACCACAGCTCTAAAATCATGGTAATAATTCTAGCGTAACAAAACAAAATCAGTGATATACCTCTGATGAAGAAGGACATAAAGGGGGTTAGTTATCAAGCCGTCTACTTTTCTGGCTTCGCCGGCCCAATACGCCCGCCTAAGCTCGCCTCACATCGCCGCCGCGGACCTGAAAAAATACGCCTAAGTTTTCAAATAAAGCTGTCAAAAAGCCGCGGGGCGATGAGCAGCGGACTGTGACAGTTATCACTCATCCGATCTCGCTGCCCTTCGGCTTTTTCCCAGCTTTATTGCTAGCCTGTCACTAAGCACTCACACTAAACTACACTGTTCTACCCCCTATACCGGCACCCCCGGAGCCCCCCGCAACTAAATAAAGTTACTAACCCCTAAACCGCCGCTACTAGACCCTGCCGCAACTCTTATAAATGTATTAACCCCTAAACCGCCGCTCCTAGACCCTGCCGCAACTCTTATAAATGTATTAACCCCTAAACCGCCGCTCCCGGACACCGCTGCCACCTACAGTATACCTAATAACCCCTATCCTGCCCCCCCTACACCGTCGCCCTCTATTATAAAATTATTAACTCCTATCCTGCTGATCCCGCACCTCTCCGCAACTAAATAAATAGTTTAACCCCTAAACTGCCGCTCCCTGAACCCGCCGCAACCTATATTAAACCTATTAACCCCGATCCTGCCCCCCCACACCGTCGCCACCTATAATAAATTTATTAACCCCTAATCTGCCCCCCACTACACCGCCGCCACTGTAATAAAATTATTAACCCCTAAACCTAAGTCTAACCCTAACGCCCCCCTAACTTAAATATTAATTAAATAAATCTAAATAAATTAACTCTTATTAACTAAATGAATCCTATTTAAAACTAAATACTTACCTTTAAAATAAACCCTAATATAGCTACAATATAAATAATAATTATATTCTAGCTATCTTAGGATTTATTTTTATTTTACAGGTACCTTTCAATTTATTTTAACCAGGTACAATAGCTATTAAATAGTTATTAAAATAAAGAGAAATGTACCTGTTAAATAAATCCTAACCTAAGTTACAATTACACCTAACACTACACTATACTTTAATAAATTATTCCTATTTAAAAATAAATACTTACCTGTAAAATAAACCCGAAGATAGCTACAATATAATTAATAATTACATTGTAGCTATCTTAGGATTTATATTTATTTTACAGGTAACTTTGTATTTATTTTAGCTAGTTAGAATAGTTATTAAATAGTTATTAACTATTTAATAACTACCTAGCTAAAAGAAATACAAAATTACCTGTAAAATAAATCCTAACCTAAGTTACAATTAAACCTAACACTATCATTAAATTAATTAAATAAACTACCTACAAATAACTACAATTAAATACAATTACATAAACTAACTAAAGTACAAAAAATAAAAAAAGCTAAGTTACAAAAAATAAAAAATAAGTTACAAACATGTTAAAAATATTACAACAATTTTAAGCTACTTACACCTAATCTAAGCCCCCTAATAAAATAACAAACCCCCCCAAAATAAAAAAATGCCCTACCCTATTCTAAATTAAATAAATTTCAAAGCTCTTTTACCTTACCAGCCCTTAAAAGGGCCATTTGTGGGGGCATGCCCCAAAGAAAACAGCTCTTTTGCCTGTAAAAGAAAAATACAACCCCCCCAACATTAAAACCCACCACCCACATACCCCTAATCTAACCCAAACCCCCCTTACAAAAACCTAACACTAATCCCCTGAAGATCATCCTACCTTTAGTTGTCTTCACTCAGCCGAGCCACCGATGGAACCGAAGTGGACATCCGGAGCGGAAGAAGTTAATCCTCCAAGTGGCGCTGAAGAAATCTTCCATCCGATGAAGTCATCATCCAGGCGGCGCTGAAGAAAAGTCTTCGATCCGGCCGATGTCATCTTCAAAGAGGCGCTGAAGAGGTCTTCTATCCGGGCGAAGTCATCTTCCAAGCTGGGTCTTGAATCTTCCTTCCGCCGACGCGGAACCACCTTCTTCACCGACGGACTATGACGAATGACGGCTCCTTTAAGGGACGTCATCCAAGATGGCGTCCCCTCAATTCCGATTGGCTGATAGGATTCTATCAGCCAATCGGAATTAAGGTAGGAAAAATCTGATTGGCTGATGGAATCAGCCAATCAGATTGAGCTCACATTCTATTGGCTGTTCCGATCAGCCAATAGAATGCGAGCTCAATCTGATTGGCTGATTGGATCAGCCAATCGGATTGAACTTGAATCTGATTGGCTGATTCCATCAGCCAATCAGAATTTTCCTACCTTAATTCCGATTGGCTGATAGAATCCTATCAGCCAATCGGAATTGAGGGGACGCCATCTTGGATGACGTCCCTTAAAGGAGCCGTCATTCATCGTAGTCCGTCGGTGAAGAAGGTGGTTCCGCGTCGGCGGAAGGAAGATTCAAGACCCGGCTTGGAAGATGACTTCGCCCGGATAGAAGACCTCTTCAGCGCCTCTATGAAGATGACATCGGCCGGATCGAAGACTTTTCTTCAGCGCCGCCTGGATGATGACTTCATCGGATGGAAGATTTCTTCAGCGCCGCTTGGAGGATTAACTTCTTCCGCTCCGGATGTCCTCTTCAGTTCCATCGGTGGCTCGGCTGAGTGAAGACAACTAAAGGTAGGATGATCTTCAGGGGATTAGTGTTAGGTTTTTGTAAGGGGGGTTTGGGTTAGATTAGGGGTATGTGGGTGGTGGGTTTTAATGTTGGGGGGGGTTGTATTTTTCTTTTACAGGCAAAAGAGCTGTTTTCTTTGGGGCATGCCCCTACAAATGGCCCTTTTAAGGGCTGGTAAGGTAAAAGAGCTTTGAAATTTATTTAATTTAGAATAGGGTAGGGCATTTTTTTATTTTGGGGGGGTTTGTTATTTTATTAGGGGGCTTAGATTAGGTGTAAGTAGCTTAAAATTGTTGTAATATTTTTAACATGTTTGTAACTTATTTTTTTATTTTTTGTAACTTAGATTTTTTTATTTTTTGTACTTTAGTTAGTTTATGTAATTGTATTTAATTGTAGTTATTTGTAGGTAGTTTATTTAATTAATTTAATGATAGTGTAGTATTAGGTTTAATTGTAACTTAAGTTAGGATTTATTTTACAGGTAATTTTGTATTTCTTTTAGCTAGGTAGTTATTAAATAGTTAATAACTATTTAATAACTATTCTAACTAGCTAAAATAAATACAAAGTTATCTGTAAAATAAATATAAATCCTAAGATAGCTACAATATAATTATTAATTACATTGTAGCTATCTTCGGGTTTATTTTACAGGTAAGTATTTATTTTTAAATAGGAATAATTTATTAAAGTATAGTGTAGTGTTAGGTGTAATTGTAACTTAGGTTAGGATTTATTTAACAGGTACATTTCTCTTATTTTAGCTAGGTAAGCTATTAAATAGTTAATAACTATTTAATAGCTATTGTACCTAGTTAAAATAAATTGAAAGGTACCTGTAAAATAAATATAAATCCTAAGATAGCTAGAATATAATTATTATTTATATTGTAGCTATATTAGGGTTTATTTTAAAGGTAAGTATTTAGTTTTAAATAGGATTCATTTAGTTAATAAGAGTTAATTTATTTAGATTTATTTAATTAATATTTACGTTAGGGGGGCGTTAGGGTTAGGGTTAGACTTAGGTTTAGGGGTTAATAATTTTATTACAGTGGCGGCGGCGTAGTGGGGGGCAGGATAGGGGTTAATAAATTTATTATAGGTGGCGACGGTGTAGGGGGGGGCAGATTAGGGGTTAATAAATTTATTATAGGTGGCGACGGTGTAGGGGGGGCAGGATAGGGGTTAATACATTTAATATAGGTTGCGGCGGGTTCAGGGAGCGGCGGTTTAGGGGTTAATACATTTATTATAGTTGCGGTGGGCTCCGGGAGCGGCGGTTTAGGGGTTAATATGTATAGAGTAGCTTGCGGTGGGCTCCGGGAGCGGCGGTTTAGGGGGTAATAACTTTATTTAGTTGCGGCGGTGTAGGGGGGGACAGATTAGTGGTGTTTAGACTCGGGGTACATGTTAGGGTGTTAGGTGTAGACAGCTCCCATAGAAATCAATGGGATGTCTGTCAGCAGCGAACTTGTACTTTCGCTATGGTCAGACTCCCATTGATTCCTATGGGATCCGCCGCCTCCAGGGGTGGGGGATTGAAAACCAGGTACGCTGGGCCGTAAAAGTGCCGAGCGTACCTGCTAGTTTTTTGATAACTAGCAAAAGTAGTGAGAATGTGCCGCACTTGTGTGCGGAACATCTGGAGTGACGTAAGAATCGATCTGTGTCGGACTGAGTCCGGCGGATCGATGCTTACGTCACAAAATTCTACTTTTGCCGGTCTCGAGCCTTTGATAACTAAGGCGTATCAGCCTCGCCACAAATACGATGCGGAATTCCAGCGTATTTGAGGTTGACGGCTTGATAACTAGGCCCCATAGTCTACTTTCCTTCTAAAAGCGTCAGGTGACCTTTGAAAGTGCACTTTTGTTTTATACTTGTATCTTAAGCATCTGATTATTTATATCCAGTACTACTACTGGCTTATTGGATGTTATTTGGAGATTGGACCAGTGTTTCCAGTGCTCACAGGAGGGACTGCATAGTATCCTATTTCACTTTGCCCTACTAATACCTCATTGGTTATTGAGGGTACTTAATGTGAGCATGATATCTTCAGTGCAATTTGTATTGTTAGGTTTTGATTAAATTGCAGTACTGCACCACTATTTTGTCTATATTCTGTTTATATTTGCATGCACATTGGCTGGAAGAAATACTATCACTTCTACCTTGCTACGAGAAGCACTGAAGGTACTCTAAAAGCGACACAGACATCGCCGCGGACATCTATGGTGCCATAACATTCTTAAATTATACTGAATGAGGGTAGAGCTTGTACGTGCGCATTTTATAAAGAAGAAAATACTATCCATTATTTTAAAGTTTATTTTGTATTACTTTACACTGGATGTTCTCCAAAGAAACATTGTTTATCTATATAGTTACTTTAATGTGACAAGCCCATACTGAGACTTGTATATATTTTACATATATGTTTTTTTAGCGTGTATTTTATAGAGATAATCAATCTCTTGTATTGCTATATATAAATATAAAATTTCTTCTAAGTAAAGAACAAAGTAATGTGAATTATTTCTAATGCACCTTCAGCTTTAGATCAGTAAGTCTAGTGCATCTTTAAGTTAATGCGCAAGCGATAAAATGAAAGGCTTTCTTTAGTTAGCGAAGACCAAAATTTAGCGAGCCTGAGTCTTTTACTCATGAGCTAACTTTTTACTTTCAACTTGTAATACCAGCGCTAATCTGGGAGAATTAATGTTTTACCTTGAGAGCAGTTAGCAATTATCACTACTTTTGTAATTGAGGCCACGTTTCTATAATACATTTTAAATTCCATATCTTTAATTTTATGTCTTTTAATGTATAAGTATTTTCTTCTTAGTAATGCCTTTTTTTTCATTTTTGCAATGATTTGTATGTTTAAGTTAGATAGCTGTTTTCAGCAAGTTGTGTTAATATTTATTGTTATTAAAGGGACATTCCATCCAAAATTGAAATCCATATGAATGCATTTCAATTTTAAATAATATAATTTTTGTAATATACATGCATTAGCAAAAATGCTTCTAATAAAAGCTATAGCTGTTTCAAACGTGTATTTAAGTATGCACTGTGCACCAGCATTTTAAACACAGCACCTGCTCAGAGAGCCTAAGGTTCTTCTTGTACCATCTGTTAATGACTTAATTTGTTAATTGCTAACATGATACAAGCCCCACTGGCGGTCTGAGCAGCTGCAGTTATTAAAATACTGGTGCACTGGGAATATCAAACTATGCATTACGTGCACATGCAGAGAAAATTGTTAAGACTAAAACAGTGATACCTTTTACTGGAAGCATATGGAAATATGTTTCTGTTCAAAGATGTCATTAATCTATGTGCAGTTAAATTTTGACCGGAATGTCCCTTTAATTAGACTAAACAAAATCTGATGCTTGTCATATCTGGGTCTCTGGTGGGCAATCACAATATTTCCGTGCATGAGCATCCACAGACAAATGAGTATGCAGGTGCACTACTCAAGTATTGGCAATGGACAGACCACACATAAAAAGTCAGAATTGTAACAAAGAAAACCTTTAGCAAAAACAGACATGCTGAGTATTTTAAATATTATTTTTTTTCCACCCCTTATATTAAAGGGAATTTAAATACTTTGAGAGTTTAATATAAAATGTTTAATTATATGTAGCAAAATCATTGCAATATACTTTCATTATTTATTTTTTTCCCATTTGCTCATCATTTTATTCTAATAATTCTGGGATTCACATTTGCTTTTAAAGTTGCAGACTCCTATGCTCTACACAGTCATTGGTTGCAAACTCTAGCTACCCATTTATATCTGTCCTTGTGATTTAGACAGATCATACAATTTTTTAAAAAAAGCTTCCATTTTACTTCTATAATTAAATTTGCTTTGTTCTTATGTTATTTTTTGTTGAAGACATACTTAGGTAGGTATCTGGAGGACTACATGGCAGGAAATAATGCTGTCATCTACTGCTCTTGGAAATGGATAACATTCTTGCAAAACTGCTGCTCTATAGTGCTCCAGATTGAAGCACGCTCCCGAGTCTGCTTTTCAAAAAAAGATAGCAAGAGAACCAACAAAATTTGATAGTAGATCTAAATGAGAAACTGGTTAAAATTGCATGATTATATCCCTTTAATTCACCTTTTCAATATTTAACAACTAATATAATTTAAAAAATACATTTGTGTATTATCCTTAGGCTATACTTTTTTGAATGTATTCAATTTTACGTCCTTTTATTAATAAGAATTAAATCCTTCAACTTGTTATGCTATACTGGCACATAGTTATGGATATGCTGTTGGAAGGCAACTCCTTAGCAATAGTTATTTTAAATAAAATAAAAAGTAGACTAGTTATCCCTCTGCAATTGTTTCTGAATCTTGCAAAAAAATTATTTTTTAATTAACTAATTAATATTTTTCTGTTGTTTGTTTTATAATTCAAAGTATATTAATAATAAAAATAATAATTATAATAATTATAACATGTAAAAAAGGGCTTAGTAACATTTCATCTTTAAATATGTATCCCAGAAGGCTACAGTCACTCACCCAGTTGCATAAAAAGCACACAATTCTGCTGCTACTATGAAAGTCACAGAAAAGATCATATTAATATTTGAATATTAATATTTGAAATGTGTATTCAATGGAAATATCAGGGAGGAATGTGTTGGTTCTATGTGTGAGGAATAATAGAATTCCAAAATTGTTAGCATTTGTCTCTCATTTCTGAATTTAATGAAGATATTCTGTAAACTGACAAAGAGTGATTTACATGTTATCGCAGAAGAAAGCTTTCATTCTGGTATTCAAAGAAGGTTAAAATTTTCATTTTTTTTTTATCGGAATTCAGAATTGATTTTAATGACAGTTTCAAATATAAGCAGGGAAAGATGTTTATGGTCTTATCAATATAAATGCAAGGCTCACCAGCCCTTTCTTCTATTATGTTAACCCATGAAATACTGTTGGGACCAGGAAAATATGCATTAAACTTGATTTTTTTTCTTTTTATTTAAATTATGAATTTATAAGCCTTTGCAATTTTTTGGATTTAAGGGACATGAAACACATAATTTTTCATGATTCAGATAGGGCATGTGAATTTAAATAACTTTCTAAATTACTGCCATTATCTAACTTGTTTTGTTTTCATGGTATCCTTTGTGGATAATGATATCTTGGTAGGCTTAGGAGCTGCCTATTGGTGGCTGCATATATATGCCTCATGTTATTTGCTCACTCAAAGCGTTCAGCTAGCTCCCAGTAATGCATTGCTGTTTCTTCACCAAGGGATACCAAGATAATTAAGCAAATTAGATAATAGAAGTAAATTGGGAAGTTGTTTAAAATTGTATGTTCTCTATCTTAATCATGAAAGAAAAAATGAATGTACTTTATTATAAGTAATAATGTCATGTTTTCACTTTTATGCACCAGACATAGATTTGTAAGTTAATTTCTACTGTGCAAGATATGGGGTAGTCAGCATCAGATATATGACAGGCATGCAGTCTAGATGCCATGTAAGCTCCAAAGACCCTTCAGTGTGCTTTATGCATTGCAGCTCCCAACCCGAATAGTAGTGAGACACTTAACCCAATTTTTTTCTTTTGTGATTCAGATAGAGCATGCAATTTTAAGCAACTTTCTAGTTTACTCCTATTAACAATTTTTCTTCGTTCTCTTGCTATCTTTATTTGAAAAAGAAGGCATGTAAGCTATTTTTTTGGGTTCAGGACTCTGGGCAGCACTTGTTTATTGGTGGGTGAATTTATCCACCATTCAGCAAGAACAACTCAGGTTGTTCACCAAAAATGGGCCAGCATCGAAACTTACATTCTTGCATTTAAATAAAAAGATACCAAGAGAATGAAGAAAATTTGATAATAGGGGTAAATTAGAAAGTTAATTAAAATTGCATGCTCTATCTGAATCACAAAAGAAAAAAAAATGGGTTTAGTGTCATTTAAAGTGTTGTAGATATTTTCACAATCCCTTGTTATTATTTTTTTGTCAATGCAAGGCACACACCCTAACATGTGAGACAAGATATATTGGATCTGAGTTGATCAAGATCACTGATTTTAACTATTTCTTTACTTAGACTTGAAGTTAATTCACCAAAAAGATTAGGCCTTCCTCCTATCTAATGAAACCCTCTTTAAAGCTTTAAGGCTCTATCTTGACCCTCTTGCATACCTTTTTTGGATTGTGTCCTTAGGGCAGTTTGGTAGACCTATGCAATACTGCTTTTAAACTAAAAGCAACACGTTTCGACTTGTAGTTTGATACTGCTCAGCATATAGAGCTTTAGGAAACTGGATGGTGCTATTCACTTTAGCCAAACACACTACTATTACCTTAGAGAATAGTACATTCTTCAGGAACCATTTGGACATGAAATTAGTAACCTTTCACCAAGTCATTTTCATGTTACACACTTGTTTCTGAGCTGCAAACTCAATTTTGTTAAGCAGCAGGGGGAATCAAAAGGCTGTGGCTTAATGGGCTAAAGTTTAGGCCTTATATATTTTTGAAGGGTATTAGAGCTTGGGGCGAGAAATCTTTGTTATATGTTGCATTATATTTTGCTCTCTCCGACATTCTCTTTAGTGCACCCTATACTTTCAATGGAATGCGCATTGTGCACATGTATGTGCGTCTATTTCTATGTTTGCAAATATACACTCACCGATCACTTTATTAGGTACACCTTGCTAGTAACGGGTTGGACCCCCTTTTGCCTTCAGAACTGCCTTAATTCTTCGTGGCATAGATTCAACAAGGTTTTGGAAACATTCTTCAGAGATTTTGGTCCATATTGACATGATAACATCACGCAGTTGCTGCAGATTTGTCAGCTGCACATCCATGATGCAAATCTCTCGTTCCACCACATCCCAAAGGTGCTCTATTGGATTGAGATCTGGTGACTGTGGAGGCTATTGGAGTACAGTGAACTCATTGTCATGTTCAAGAAACCAGTTTTATAGGATTGGAGCTTTGTGGCATGGTGCCTTATCCTTCTGGAAGTAGTCATCAGAAGATGGGTACACTGTAATCATAAATGGATGGACATAGTCAGCAACAATACTCATGTAAGCCGTGGCGTTTAAACGATGCTCAATTGGTACTAAGGGGCCCAAAGTGTGCCAAGAAAATATCCCCCACACCATTATACCACCACTACCAGCCTAAACTGTTGATACAAGGCAGGATGGATCCATGCTTTCATGTTTTTTACGCCAAATTCTGACCCTACCATCTGAATTTTGCAGCTGAAATCAAGACTCATCAGACCAGGCAACTTTTTTTAAATCTTCTATTGTCCATTTTTGGTGACTCTGTGTGAATTGTAGCCTCAGTTTCCTGTTCTTAGCTGACAGGAGTGACACCTGGGGTGGTCTTCTGCTGCTTTAGCCTATCTGCTTCAAGGTTCGACGTATTGTGCATTCAGAGATGGTATTCTGCATACTTTGGTTGTAAGGAGTGGTTATTTGAGTTACTGTTGCCTTTCTATCATCTTGCACCAGTCTGCCCATTCTCCTCTGACATCAACAAGGCATTTTTGTCCACACAACTGCCACTAAATGGATATTTTCTTGTTTTCTGACCATTCTCTGTAAACCCTAAGGATGGTTGTGCGTGAAAATCCCAGTAGATCAGCAGTTTTTTAAATACTCAGACCAGCCTGTTGGTGCCAGCCCATCGGGCACCAACAACCATGCCACATTCAAAGTCACTTAAATCCCCTTTCTTCCCCATTCTTCCCCATTCTGATGCTTGGTTTGAACTTCCGCAAGTCGTCTTCACCATGTCTAAATGCCTGAATGCATTGAGTTGGCTGATTAGCAATTTGTGTTACTAAGCAATTAAAGTGGCAGGTAAGTGTATATGTTTCTGTATAAATTCAGTTGTAATGTAAAGGATAATGATTGGCTGTAACACTTAGCCACTGGAAAGATATCAGAGGCACCTTTGCTTTAACTGCTAGAGTACACTTGTGCATTCATTTGTACAGCCTTTAGGTACTGCAATTCATGTAGTACACAAACGTTTACTATTCGTTTAATGCGCAGTCAAATGCTATGCATACATATGCTACCAATATGCTTTTGCTATAACCCCACCTGCAATTCTATAGAAATAGGGTATTCTTCTATGATTTGTTTACTGTAATAAAAACTATTAGTGTGAGACATTTTCAGTTGCTGTGGATATCCTCTACAATACAAACACTCAGAGATTTTACTGTTGGGTTTACATTTCTGTGTAAATTAATTTGATGTTTAAAGGATGATGATTGGCCGAGGATGAGTAGTGTGAGAAAAGAGTGCTGGAGACATATGCTTGGAATAAACCAGCAGCCTGATGAAATAGAGTGGCAGATAAATGTGAACAGGAGGGCTGGAAATGCTGTGTGTGCTGGAGAAATATAAGGGAGAATAGAGATTTCTGGTAGAGTAAGAAATCCAAAAAAAAGATAGGGATTGATAAGTAGGAAGACTATGTCCATTAAGAATAGCAAAAGGGGCAGGCTTGCTGGAAGTAGAATGGAGAAACCAAGATGAGCCAGAGAACTAGCCAAGAAAAGAGGAATGGACTGTGCTTTCCTATAAGAGAGTCAAGAACATGCAAGTGATCCACCAGGAAGGTCAGGTTAGAGAAACATACAGAAGTGGTGACTATTTTTTTTTTTTTGCATAGCTAGAGGATCACAGATAGTTATTTTGTAGACGGTATAAATACACAAATTGTCCTCATTAAAGTGCAGTAAATATAGTATATAATTTCATCAGTTCAAAAATGTGTGTTATTCCCTAAATAGAATAGTATCTAATACTTCTGGTAGATACCTACTCCATGAATCCACAGAATTACCTTCAAGGTAGAACTTGTGTACATTAAACTTGAGTTTGCAAGCATTCAAGGTCAAATCATAGCTTTTTATGTGAACTATTTCTTTGCAATTTGTCCTCCTTGTGCATTTTATTGAATCCTTTTATTATTGACATGCATGATTATTGTTGATTGAACCATGTATTGTAGGTTTGTATTTCAATCAAAATGTTTTTTCAAAAGGTCAACATCAGAAACTCAATGCAAAGTGGAGATGTTTCACCAAGGTTAACAGTTTGGTTCAGAACAAAAATAAAGTATTGCTTTAAGGAGATGCTATCCACAATTACATTATTTTTAGAGTGCATATCTCAGGAGATGATCTACATTCTTCTGCAAATACTGCTTAGCCATTGTACTTGGACTCTATGCCTCATGCTGTTTCTATAGATATTGCCACTGAATATAAAACTGGTCATTCAGAAAACACTGAAGATTATTTCATAAAAATCTAAGGAACTTCATCGAGATTCTTATATGAACCACTGAAAAGTAACAAAAAAGGAACTATTTTATTTTAGTGGTTGAATTAGTCACCATGATAAAACATTTTTTATTTAAGGGTAATAAGAGCAAAAGAGAAGGAGAACAAATATATAAACCAGCTAACAGCAATCTAAAGTGTTCATTAGAATAGTACCTTTCTCTTATCCTGAATTTGTTTTTATTATTGTAAACTATACTGATTTTTCCAAATGTACAGGTTGATCACAACTGACTGGCTGAGGCCTTTTTTACTTTTTGTTTCTGGCAGAAAAGGAACTGTGGCACCAACACAAAAGCGAGTTTTTGGGTTCTTTTCCGCACCCACAAACGTGTTCTTGGAACCTCTCTAAAAGCACTATTTTCAGTATGAGGCTGAAAACTTTTTGGTAATATTTTATTTTTTAGATATCTTTTAACACCTTTTCAAGACCAGGTTAGACTTTTTCAAATTTGATGTTTTAAGGCACTAGATAAAGCCTGCAACTATTTTAAGACTGTTTATAAACAGTCTATTATCTTTTACATGTGCAAAAAAAAAAAAACTGAAATGGCCACAGGAAACATAGAAGTATATTAACATATATGGTTTTGATTTATTAACACTCTATTCATCACTATTCTATAGGCTGTATACTGTGGCCAGGGCACACATTTACAAATATATAGGTAACTATACATATGTATTTCAGATGCTATACAGATATGGTAGGTGTTAAAACAACAAACTGTACAGAATGACTAGAATAATTAGAGAGAAATACTCCCCTCTTGAGTGACCGCAGCCTTCTATCAGTCTCTCCCAAAAGACTGTTTATAGATTAGTGAAAATTGGATGTAGAGGCACTGGTCTTAATGGTATATCCTTTTATGTGTTGTTGACACACTGAAGAGAGAAACTTGGCTTGTGATTTGCAAAAGTTAACACCAAATAATGTGCAGTATACTTACTCCGAAAAATTCAGAGTTCAGCGTCTTCACATAAGTTTGTAGCCTGGTTTGCCCATATTTAGGATTTAACAGGTATCTGCAGACAATGGAGATTACACTGAAAGTGATTGTATCTCACAAAATATATAAAGTTCAATATACTCACTCCGAATAATTCGGAATCCGGTTCCTCAAATGTAGGTTTTTTAGCTTAAAAAATACTTCCAAAAAGGCAGCAGAGAAAATACTTGTAAAAAACAAATATTTATTAAAACATGTTGATAAAAGCTCTTATTTTGGCTCTACGCGTTTCAACGACTAGTTTTTTTATTGCTCTTGAGAAAGACGATTCTAGTCGTTGAAACGCATAGAGCCAAAATAAGAGCTTTTATCAACATGTTTTAATAAATATTTGTTTGGGGCTCATGCCCTTTGCAAAATGATTTACGTAAAAGAAAATTGGGAAGCAAGTCAGGGGCAGTGGGTGTACTGAGCCCCTATGTGTTGTTTAATATGCTTTTCATATTTTGAAAAATTCAGTAATTTGACTTGGTGTTGGTTGTACACTATTTAGACAATTCCTTGCTTGTGGTACTTGTGGGTTTACAGGATTGCAGATTGTTATTTCTTTCTTAAGACACAGTGAGTCCACAGAAGCAGAAATTACTGTTGGGAATATCACTCCTGGCCAACAGGAGGAGGCAAAGAGCACCACAGCAAAGCTGTTAAGTATCACTTCCCTCCCCACAACCCCCAGTCATTCTCTTTGCTTCTAGTGCAAGGAGGAGGTGAAGTAATTAGGTGTCTGATAAAGGATTCTACTAACAAGATTTTTTTTGTTTTGAAGCCAGGGCAGGATTGTTCTGACCTTCCATCACAATTTGGGTATAGCTGTTCTCCACGTTAGTCTATTCAGGAGGGCTGTGGTAGCTTTTAAGCTGTTGGGAATTTGTGAGGTGGGCTTCACTTTATTTTCCTAACATTATGCTGCCCTGGTATAGAAAGCCTGAGTAGGTTTACTCTGTCTTTCTTTTTTCTACAGACCTCTGTGAGGAGCGGCATCCTCTCGCGCTGGGTAGGCTGTCCCCCTGCTGGACGGCTAGATGCAGGTAAGTGTCTTCTTTAGTTTGGGGGACTTGCACTTCAGAAAATAGACTGCAATATTGAGACATGTATATATCCTTGGCAAGGATATTTTATGCAGCGCGCAGGCACTGGTGACCAGAAAACTAGGGAATAATACTTTATAGAGTATTCCCTGATTATGGTGTTATTTTGGCTCATTAGGGGTTAATGGCTGCTTATGATTTCTGGATAAATTTAATGCAGTGTTTGCTCATGTTTTTCTAAGAAACCTGTTTCTATGTGAAAAGGGAAGTTAGGTAATTTATTTAATCCTGCTATAGAGACTTGATGCTGTTTCTAAGAGATTAAATTATTTGTGGAGAGCGTGCTCTTTAAATGCTGAGCGGCACAGTTTTGGGCTTTCTTGAAAATGTTTTCGGCTAGATCACGAGTTTTGTCGGTAAGGCTGTGCGGTGCTAACAAGCCTTTTTTTCTTACCGCTCACTTAAGCCAACGCTGGTATTACGAGTTTTCTGCAAGCCGGCGTTAGCCTCAGAAAAGTGATCATTGAGCAAAATTTAGCTCCACATCTCACCTCAATACCAGCGCAGCTTAAGTCAGCGGTAAGCTGGCAAAACGTGCTTGTGCATGATTTCCCCATAGGAAACAATGGGGCTGAGCTGGCTGGAAAAAAAAAACTAACACCTGCAAAAAAGCAGCGTTCAGCTCCTAACGCAGCCCCATTGTTTCCTTTGGGGAAAGAAAATTTACGACAGCACCTGACACCCTAACATGAACCCTGAGCAGGGCCGCCACTAGAAATTTTGGGGCCCCTGACTTAACCATTGATCAGGGCCCCCCTCCCTCCTTTGACATGTGCAATTTTTGACCAAGTGACTAAAACATATATGCACTTTATTCTTAAGTGTCTATTTAAACTTGGAAATGTTGTAAAGGTAGTAACACACAGACACACTCACACATAAGGATTCACATATAGACACTATAGCCAACATGAAAAGAAAACACTCAGACACAGACACCCAAACAGACACTCAGCACTTGTTTACATTGACCTGACAAGTAATGAGGTAAACTACAGTTTTGTAAAGAAAGGAGATTTAGAAAACAAAATATGGAGTTCTGATTATCGTTTTATAAAGGAAGATGCCAACTAAATCATGACAACAGCATGCAGTGGCTGAAAGGAAGGGCCCTGAACTGCCTAAATAATAATTTAAAGGTTAAATGGTGGATTGGTGACTTCTGCAAAGGTCTTGTTAGTCTCAAAGACTGTAGAAAGATGTGAATAATCAGTAGTAAGGTCAAAATGTCCTAAAAAGGAACAGACAATGGACACACACACACACACACACAAACTCAAGCTTGCATATACACCTAAGGAAACAGAGACAACCTCAGAAAACACACAAAGACATACACACACAGAGAGACAACTACATAAAACACAGAAAGACATACATACACACACCCTCACAGAGACACCAACAGAAAACACACACCCACACAGAGACATCCACAGAAAACACATACATACATACACACATACAAACACACACCCTCACAGAGACATCCACAGAAAACACAGACATACACACCCACCCTCACAGAGGCATCCAGAGAAAATACACAAAGACAAACATACACACACCCTCACAGAGACACCCATAGAAAAAGCTCAAAGACATATGCCCACACCCTCACAGATATCCACAGAAAATGCACAAAGACATACACACCAACCCTCACAGAGAGACCCACAGAAAAAAAATACATACATACTCATAGAGACACAAACCAAAGCACAAAGACATGAACACAGACACCCACAGAAACACTCACAGGAGGAAACATTTATGCACCTTGCATCCCCTAAATCAACAGTGTGTGACATGCATGATAAAAAAAATTGCAGCAATTAAGAGCTCACTTTTTAAAGAATCATATTTGTAAATGTGCAAACAAAAATAATTCTGTCAATTCAAAATTGTACATTAATGATCTGGGTAGATGGCTAGATGAAGAAAAGTACTTTTAAAAGGTTGACACATGTTTGTTTGTTTTTTCCCCAACCAAGAGCACCACTTCAAATATAGTGTACAAATGTTCCCATCTGTCAGCTGTACTTATGGCTTTTGAAAATGCTGTACTCTATATGGTCTTGGTGGAACCATAAGCTGTGGTACTCATACCATTAGATCTGGTTAAATGCAGGATTTAGGCTTGTTGGTATGTATTTCAAAATTAAGTCAGCTGTAGTGTAAACTGAACAGTTTTAAGTTAACCTGTCTCATTTCAAACACTTAGCAATCTTAGTCTGAGAGTATAACATTTTATGCAGATGTAAAAATCTTAGATAAAATGCCTCCATAAAGGGGCAGTAAACGGGAATGTAATTAATGGTAGGTGCCCTTTTGGCAGATATGCATTATATATATATATATATATATATATATATATATATATATATATATATATATATATATATATATATATGCATATCTGCCAAAAGGGCACCTACCATTTGTGTATTGAGGAGGAAATCATTTCTGCATGGTTTTAAATATAGAATTTATACAGCATTGTCAAATAATCATAAATACACTGCTGCTAAAAAAAATGTGTTTTTATGGACCCCTGGCCCCACCATACAACTACTACCACACTGAAGTTACAATCCAAAATTGCACAAAGAAATAAAAAAACATTTACTAAGTAAGTCCTACCTCCTCTGCAAATTAAAGTGATCTGCCGTCTGACTCAGGCACACACTGTACAAACAAAGTGCCAAGTCTGTCTCACACTGTGCATAGTGGTTTAGTGCACACTCAGAAATCCTCTCAAATGCTAATACTTTACTCCTTGTAATAACATTTCCCATGCTCAATTAGCACTCTGCTGTAGTACCCACTGGTGGCTGCCAAAATAAAAAAAATAAAAAAAAATGTTTTAGCTCTTGCCTCATGGGCCCCCCCTGGCCCATTGGGCCCCTGACAGGAGTCACCCCTGTCACCCCCTGATGGCAGCCCTGATTCCGAGTCTAAACACCCCTAACCTTACACTTATTAACCCCTAATCTTCCGCCCCCGCTATCGCTGACACCTACATTATATTATTAACCCCTAATCTGCCGCTCCGGACACCGCCGCCACCTACATTATACTTATGAACCCCTAATCTGCTGCCCCCAACATCGCCGACACCTACATTATAGTTATTAACCCCTAATCTGCCCCCCCACGTCACCGCAACTATATTAAATTTATTAACCCCTAATCTTCCGACCCCAACGTCGCAGCTGCTATAATAAATTTATTAAACCCTAACCCTATGTATAACCCCCCAACTTAAATATAATTTAAATTAAACAAAATAAATTTAACATAATTAAATAAATTGATACTATTTAAAACTAAATACTTACCGATAAAATAAACCCTAAGCTAGCTACAATATAATTTATACAACTTATTTTAACTAGATACAATAGTTATTAAATAGTTATTAACTATTTAATAACTACCTAGCTAAAATACGTACAGAATTACCTGTAAAATAAATCCTAACCTAAGTTACAATTACACCTAACACTACACTATCATTAAACTAATTACCTAAACTACCTACAATTAAATTAAACAAACTAACGGCTAGATTTAGAGTTCGGCGGTAAAAGGGCTGTTAACGCTCCGCGGGTTTTTTTCTGGCCGCACCATAAATTTAACTCTGGTATCGAGAGTTCAAACAAATGCTGCGTTAGGCTCCAAAAAAGGAGCGTAGAGCATTTTTACCGCAAATGCAACTCTCGATACCAGAGTTGCTTACGGACGCGGCCGGCATCAAAAACGTGCTCGTGCACGATTCTCCCATAGGAAACAATGGGGCTGTTTGAGCTGAAAAAAAACCTAACACCTGCAAAAAAGCAGCGTTCAGCTCCTAACGCAGCCCCATTGTTTCCTATGGGGAAACACCTCCTAAGTCTGCACCTAACACCCTAACATGTACCCCGAGTCTAAACACCCCTAACCTTACACTTATTAACCCCTAATCTGCCGCCCCCCGCTATCGCTGACCCCTGCATTACACTTTTAACCCCTAATCTGCCGCTCCGTAAACCGCCGCCACCTACGTTATCCCTATGTACCCCTAATCTGCTGCCCTAACATCGCCGACCCCTATGTTATATTTATTAACCCCTAATCTGCCCCCCACAACGTCGCCGACACCTACCTACACTTATTAACCCCTAATCTGCCGAGCGGACCTGAGCGCTACTATAATAAAGTTATTAACCCCTAATCCGCCTCACTAACCCTATCATAAATAGTATTAACCCCTAATCTGCCCTCCCTAACATCGCCGACACCTACCTTCAATTATTAACCCCTAATCTTCCGACCGGAGCTCACCGCTATTCTAATAAATGTATTAACCCCTAAAGCTAAGTCTAACCCTAACACTAACACCCCCCTAAGTTAAATATAATTTTTATCTAACGAAATAAATTAACTCTTATTAAATAAATAATTCCTATTTAAAGCTAAATACTTACCTGTAAAATAAATCCTAATATAGCTACAATATAAATTATAATTATATTATAGCTATTTTAGGATTAATATTTATTTTACAGGCAACTTTGTAATTATTTTAACCAGGTACAATAGCTATTAAATAGTTAAGAACTATTTAATAGTTACCTAGTTAAAATAATTACAAATTTACCTGTAAAATAAATCCTAACCTAAGATATAATTAAACCTAACACTACCCTATCAATAAAATAATTAAATAAACTACCTACAATTACCTACAATTAACCTAACAATACACTATCAATAAATTAATTAAACACAATTGCTACAAATAAATAAAATTAAATAAACTATCTAAAGTACAAAAAATAAAAAAGAACTAAGTTACAGAAAATAATAAAATATTTACAAACATAAGAAAAATATTACAACAATTTTAAACTAATTACACCTACTCTAAGCCCCCTAATAAAATAACAAAGCCCCCCAAAATAAAAAATTCCCTACCCTATTCTAAAATACAAATATTACAAGCTCTTTTACCTTACCAGCCCTGAACAGGGCCCTTTGCGGGGCATGCCCCAAGAATTTCAGCTCTTTTGCCTGTAAAAAAAAACATACTATACCCCCCCCCCAACATTACAACCCACCACCCACATACCCCTAATCTAACCCAAACCCCCCTTAAATAAACCTAACACTACCCCCCTGATGATCTTCCTACCTTGTCTTCACCATGCCAGGTTCACCGATCCGTCCTGGCTCCAAGATCTTCATCCAAGCCAAGCGGGGGCTAGACATCCACTGAAGAAGTCCAGAAGAGGGTCCAAAGTCTTCCTCCTATCCGGCAAGAAGAGGACATCCGGACCGGCAAACATCTTCTCCAAGCGGCATCTTCTATCTTCTTCCATCCGATGACGACCGGCTCCATCTTGAAGACCTCCAGCGCGGATCCATCCTCTTCTTCCGACGACTAGACGACGAATGACGGTTCCTTTAAGGGACGTCATCCAAGATGGCGTCCCTCGAATTCCGATTGGCTGATAGGATTCTATCAGCCAATCGGAATTAAGGTAGGAATTTTCTGATTGGCTGATGGAATCAGCCAATCAGAATATAGTTCAATCCGATTGGCTGATCCAATCAGCCAATCAGATTGAGCTCGCATTCTATTGGCTGTTCCGATCAGCCAATAGAATGCGAGCTCAATCTGATTGGCTGATTGGATCAGCCAATCGGATTGAACTTGATTCTGATTGGCTGATTCCATCAGCCAATCAGAAAATTCCTACCTTAATTCCGATTGGCTGATAGAATCCTATCAGCCAATCGGAATTCGAGGGACGCCATCTTGGATGACGTCCCTTAAAGGAACCGTCATTCGTCGTCTAGTCGTCGGAAGAAGAGGATGGATCCGCGCTGGAGGTCTTCAAGATGGAGCCGGTCGTCATCGGATGGAAGAAGATAGAAGATGCCGCTTGGAGAAGATGTTTGCCGGTCCGGATGTCCTCTTCTTGCCGGATAGGAGGAAGACTTTGGACCCTCTTCTGGACTTCTTCAGTGGATGTCTAGCCCCCGCTTGGGTTGGATGAAGATCTTGGAGCCAGGACGGATCGGTGAACCTGGCATGGTGAAGACAAGGTAGGAAGATCATCAGGGGGGTAGTGTTAGGTTTATTTAAGGGGGGTTTGGGTTAGATTAGGGGTATGTGGGTGGTGGGTTGTAATGTTGGGGGGGGGGTATAGTATGTTTTTTTTTACAGGCAAAAGAGCTGAAATTCTTGGGGCATGCCCCGCAAAGGGCCCTGTTCAGGGCTGGTAAGGTAAAAGAGCTTGTAATATTTGTATTTTAGAATAGGGTAGGGAATTTTTTATTTTGGGGGGCTTTGTTATTTTATTAGGGGGCTTAGAGTAGGTGTAATTAGTTTAAAATTGTTGTAATATTTTTCTTATGTTTGTAAATATTTTATTATTTTCTGTAACTTAGTTCTTTTTTATTTTTTGTACTTTAGATAGTTTATTTAATTTTATTTATTTGTAGCAATTGTGTTTAATTAATGTATTGATAGTGTAGTGTTAGGTTAATTGTAGGTAATTGTAGGTAGTTTATTTAATTATTTTATTGATAGGGTAGTGTTAGGTTTAATTATATCTTAGGTTAGGATTTATTTTACAGGTAAATTTGTAATTATTTTAACTAGGTAACTATTAAATAGTTCTTAACTATTTAATAGCTATTGTACCTGGTTAAAATAATTACAAAGTTGCCTGTAAAATAAATATTAATCCTAAAATAGCTATAATATAATTATAATTTATATTGTAGCTATATTAGGATGTATTTTACAGGTAAGTATTTAGCTTTAAATAGGAATTATTTATTTAATAAGAGTTAATTTATTTCGTTAGATAAAAATTATATTTAACTTAGGGGGGTGTTAGTGTTAGGGTTAGACTTAGCTTTAGGGGTTAATACATTTATTAGAATAGCGGTGAGCTCCGGTCGGCAGATTAGGGGTTAATAATTGAAGGTAGGTGTCGGCGATGTTAGGGAGGGCAGATTAGGGGTTAATACTATTTATGATAGGGTTAGTGAGGCGGATTAGGGGTTAATAACTTTATTATAGTAGCGCTCAGGTCCGCTCGGCAGATTAGGGGTTAATAAGTGTAGGTAGGTGTCGGCGACGTTGTGGGGGGCAGATTAGGGGTTAATAAATATAACATAGGGGTCGGCGATGTTAGGGGTAGCAGATTAGGGGTACATAGGGATAACGTAGGTGGCGGCGATTTGCGGTCGGAAGATTAGGGGTTAATTATTTTAAGTAGCTTGCGGCGACGTTGTGGGGGGCAAGTTAGGGGTTAATAGATATAATACAGGGGTCGGCGGTGTTAGGGGCAGCAGATTAGGGGTACATAAGTATAACGTAGGTGGCGGTCGGCAGATTAGGGGTTAAAAATTTTAATCGAGTGGCGGCGATGTGGGGGGACCTCGGTTTAGGGGTACATAGGTAGTTTATGGGTGTTAGTGTACTTTAGGGTACAGTAGTTAAGAGCTTTATAAACCGGCGTTAGCCAGAAAGCTCTTAACTCCTGCTATTTTCAGGCGGCTGGAATCTTGTCGTTAGAGCTCTAACGCTCACTGCAGAAACGACTCTAAATACCAGCGTTAGAAAGATCCCATTGAAAAGATAGGCTACGCAAATGGCGTAGGGGGATCTGCGGTATGGAAAAGTCGCGGCTGAAAAGTGAGCGTTAGACCCTTTAATCACTGACTCCAAATACCAGCGGGCGCCCAAAACCAGCGTTAGGAGCCTCTAACGCTGGTTTTGACGGCTACCGCCGAACTCTAAATCTAGCCGTAAATTACGAAATTATTTAAACTAATTACACCTAATCTAATCCCCCTAATAAAATAAAAAAGCCCCCCCCCCCAAATAATACAATTCCCTACCCTATACTAAATTACAAATAGCCCTTTAAATGGCCTTTTGCGGGGCATTGCAAGTAATCAGCTCTTTCACCTGTAAAAAAAAATGCAATACCCCCCAACATTAAAACCCACCACCCACACACCCAACCCTACTCTAAAACCCACCCAATCCCCCCTTAAAAAACCTAATACTACCCCCTTGAAGATCACCCTACCTTTAGCTGTCTTCACCCAGCCGGGCACAAGTGGACCTCCAGAGGGGCAGAAGTCTTCATCTGATCCGGGCAGAAGAGGACATCCAGACCGGCAGAACTCTTCATCCAGACGGCATCTTCTATCTTCATCCTTTCAGAGCGGAGCAGGTCCATCTTCAATCTAGCCGATGCGGAGCATCCTCTTCAAACGAAGTCCTAACGAAGAATGAAGGTTCCTTTAAATGACGTCATCCAAGATGGCGTCCCTTGAATTCCAATTGGCTGATAGAATCAGCCAATCGGAATTAAGGTAGGAAAAATCCTATTGGCTGATGTAATAAGATTGAAGTTCAATCTGATTGGTTGATCCAATCAGCCAATAGGATTGACCTCGCATTCTATTGGTTGTTCCAATCAGCCAATAGAATGCGAGGTGAATCATATTGGCTGATTGGATCAGCCAATCGGATTGAACTTCAATCCAATTGGCTGATAGCATCAGCCAAAAGGATTTTTCCTACCTTAATTCCAATTGGCTGATAGGATTCTATCAGCCAATCAGAATTCAAGGGACGCCATCTTGGATGACGTCATTTAAAGGAACCTTCATTCTTCATTAGGACTTCATTTGAAGAGAATGCTCCGCGTCGGCTGGATTGAAGATGGACCTGCTCCGGAAGGATGAAGATAGAAGATGCCACCTGGATGAAGATTTCTGCCGTCTGGAGGACCTCTTCTGCCCCGATCAGATGAAGGCTTCTGCCATATGGTGGACTACTTGTGCCCGGCTGGGTGAAGACGGCTCAAGGTAGGGTGATCTTCAGGGGGTTAGTGTTAGGTTTTTTTAAGGGGTGATTGGGTGGGTTTTAGAGTAGGGGTGTGTGGGTTGTAATGTTGGGGGGGGTATTGTATATAGTTTTTTACAGGTAAAAGAGCTGATTACTTTGGGGCAATGCCCCGCAAAAGGCCCTTTTAAGGGCTATTTGTAATTTAGTATAGGGTAGGGATTTTTTTTTATTTTGGGGGGATTTTTTATTTTATTAGGGGGATTAGATTAGGTGTAATTAGTTTTGAAATTTGTATTAATTTTTTTTTCTGTAATTTAGTTTATTTAATTTAATTGTAATTAATTGTAGGTAGTTTAGGTAATTAATTTAATTATAGAGTAGTGTTAGGTATAATTGTAACTTAGGTTAGGGTTTATTTTTTAGGTCAATTTGTATTTATTTTAGCTAGGTAGTTATTAAATAGTTAATAACTATTTAATAACTATTGTACCTAGTTAAAATAAATACAAAGTTGCCTGTAAAATAAAAATAAATCCTAAAATAGCTATAATGTAACTATTAGTTATATTGTAGCTATATTGGGGTTTATTTTATAGGTAAGTATTTTGTTTTGAATAGGAATAATGTAGTTAATGATAGTAATTGTATTTATATTTATTTAAATTATATTTAAGTTAGGGGGGTTAAGGTTAGGGTTAGACTTAGGTTTAGGGGGTTAATACATTTAATATAATAGCGGCGATGTTGGGGTCGGCAGATTAGGGGTTAATAATTGTAGGTAGGTGTTGGCAATGTTAGGGACGGCAGATTAAGGGTTAATAAAATTTAACTAGTGTTTGCGAGGCGGGAGTGCGGCAGTTTAGGGGTTAATACATTTATTAAAGTGGCGGCGATGTCCGGTCAGCAGATTAGGGGTTAATAATTGTAGGTAGGTGGCAGCGACGTTGGGGGCAGCAGATTAGGGGTTCATAGATATGATGTAGGTGGCGGCGATGTCCGGTCGGCAGATTAGGGGTTAAAAAAAATTAGTTTAGTGTTTGCGATGTGGGGGGACCTCGGTTTAGGGGTTAATAGGTAGTTTATGGGTGTTAGTGTACTTTTTAGCACTTTAGTTAAGAGCTTTATGTTCCAGTGTTAGCCCATAAAACTCTTAACTACTGACTTTCAAATGCGGTAGGAGTCTTGACAGGAGAGGGTCTACCACTCACTTCTTCCAAGACTCGTAATACCAGCGTTAGGCAAATCCCATTAAAAAGATAGGATACGCAATTGACGTAAGGGGATTTTCGGTAGCCTCGAGTCGCGGAAGAAAAGTGAGCGGTACACCTGTACCTGCAGGACTCGTAATACCAGTGGGTATTAAAAAGCAGCGTTGGGACCTCTCAACGCTGCTTTTTAAGGCTAACGTAAGACTCGTGATCTAGCCGTTTGTTTTTAATTGCGCTCTTCATCACTATGTATTCTGAATGATGATCAAGAGTAGTTACATTCAATGGCGTTTCACTATCGTATGACAGAATGAGGCGCGGTCATTATGTTACGCGTTTCATCTCTGTCCCCTTTTGTGTGAGGTCCTTTCAGAGTAATTCCCGCCCCCTTCCTTTAGGTGTGGCAGGGAATCGCCATTTTCGGCTCTCCTTTTGAGCCTAGTCGTTGGCCACGCCCCCTTGTCTCCTTATGAACGGAGCGAGGTGTTGATAGTGCGGTTCCTCTGGAATAATTCTGGAGGCTCATTTCAAGATTCACGGACAGTAATATAGTCATAGTGATTTATCCCTGACATTGTTGCTAAGATTCTAGTCTCTTAGCCCATGTTTGCTAATAATCACGCAGCTCTTGTCATTGGGAATGGCTCTTTTCAGGAAGCCCTATACTATATTATGTTATATAAAATGCCACTATAAATTGCCACTATATTTTGCATTATTTTAATTTAAGTTATGACTCCCTATAGTGCTACCAGCCTATGAGGGGTTAAGTCTGTTGTGCTCTTACCAGCCTATGTGGGCTTAAGTCTGTTTGGTGTTCATGTTTTACTGCAACAGACTACTGTTCCTATGTATTAGGATGACTTGAGTTTCTGGGTACAACATACAGCTGTAACTCATACCTTTCCTGACAGTTAATTGATATTGTTTTTATATGTGCAATTATATGTCTTGTTTCTCGCTGGATTTCTTGAGTTAGAGATAGAGCATTGCCCCTGAGCCATTATCTCCTAGGATGATGCTGTTTAGGCAATGCCAAAGCTTTCTCCTTATAGGTCCCAAGCCTCTATGGCATCACATGCAGTGCCCTGTGGTTCCTCGTTATCTCCTGGAGGAGTGTATTTGTCACAGATTTTGCAGCTCAGGTATCCTCAGCGGTATCTGCGGCTTTATCTGTTTTTTCTTCAAGGAAAATGCAAGAGGACATTTAATGTTCAGATAGTATGGTTTCTGCTCCATTTTCTGCTACGCGGGTTTTTCTTTTGCCTAAGTTTAGTGAGAAAGATTTGCAGGTAGTTTCTGAGGGTGAAATCTCAGATTTGGACAGTATAATTCCTCTATCTGTTGCTGAAGTCATCTCCTTCAGATTTATGCTTGCATCCCTCATGTATTGTTAAAGGAGGTTTTAGCTACATGGACGACATCAATATCACTGTCGTTGTCAACCTTTGGAAATTTTTGTAAACTTGATCAATGCTATGATGTTCCTTCCCTTGCAGAATGTTTTCGAGATGTGCTATGGAAATTTTCGCAGGTGTAGGAGAAGGTAGGGATACCTTTCTCCCTGTCTCCCATCCTTTAAAGGTTTTTTTTCCTGTCGCTGACTCCATTAGTATGCACAGTGCCCTAACTAGAAGGGAGTTTTTTCTACTATGGCTCAGAGAACTATGATCCTATGGAGAGTAGCTACTCTTTTTCAAATCCAGGGATAAGAAGCTGGAGGTTTTTATTGCTCATTTAGGACAATGCCTTGTCTTATTAGACTTCCTAGGTCAGCTGAAAAGCCTACCTGGGGCTTAATGGTACAGCCTAGGCATTATAGACCTGCAGTTGCAGGTTCAATATTTTATGTTCCTCCTAATCAACGCTTCTGGTTTTTCCTTTCAAGGTTGGGATCTTGTTTGGACTTGGCCTTGCAGAATTTTCCTCTGACTTTAAGGGTGGAAAAAGATTTTTCTACCTCACGTCAAGAGAGTAAGACTAAATTGAAGTTTTTCCTTTCCTCTTTCTGCAGGGTCAGTCTTGCCTTTTAAAGTCCAATTTAAGATTTCCTCCCAGGGACAGATTTTTTTCGTCTAGAGTATCTGTAAATTAGGCTTGTCGAGAGTCATTCCTTGAACTGTGTTCAGGACCTTCCTCTCTGGGAGTGATAGTTCCAGTCCTAGTCTGGGAATGGAATCTAGGTATTTATCTCACGTTTCTCAGGTTCTGACCTTCAAATAGTATCCATTCTCCTTTGGTTCAAGACCTGAAGGATGTGTATTTATTGCTCCCATTATTTGGGATCTTCTCAAGTTTCTGAGTCTTGTCATCCTAGACAGACTTTTAGGTCTTGGAGTATTGCAGGGTGCTATTCTGGACAATTTATCATTCAGGTGTAATCCTTCTTCGAGCAGACTCTCTTTCTAGAGATCTTGTCCAATTTTCTTCCATGAATGGGAAATTAATCTGGAGAAGAGTTCCCTTGTTTCATTTACAAGGGTGATTTATTTGGAGACCTTAATAGATTCTCCATCTAAGAGAAGATTTCTATCAGACGTCAGATTTTCAAAGATCTATTCCTTTTACTTTCTCTGCAGTTTACTGTTAGGCTAGCAGCGAGCGTTTGTGGTCCGGTAAATAGCTTCACAATTTTTGCAACCAGAAGGTTGCAAGTTTTGATCTAGCTGCCGTTGATTTTTTCTTCACTTTTCAGTGACTCAATATATGGAGGGAATTGGTCTGATGTTATAATGGACATCAATCCCTTTGCTATTTTTCATAGAATGGAGAACATTCATATTTGTCTCAGAGGATAGATCGAGATCAGCCGTCAAGAGATTCTCTCCTGTAGTAGTTTCTCAGGAGTATCTGTCACAGGGTGCATACTTCTAGAGACATTCATGGGTGATGTGACCATGGATGCCACCCTGCTTCCTTCCAGAAGTGTTCTAAAGGTTAACAACCAAATGGGGTTTGCCGGAATTGGATCTGATGGTGTCTCTTTAGCACACCAAGCTTCCAAAGTCCGGGTCAATGTCAAGAGATCTTCAAGCCTTTCTGATAGAGGCTCTGGGAGTTCCTTGGAACTTCAGCTTGGCTTGTCTCTTCCCCCGCGAGTCTTCGCTTGGATCAAGCAAGGAGAGAGCGTCTGTGATTCTAATAGCTCCTGCATGGCCTTGCAGGATCTGGTATGCAGATCAAAGTAGAGGTATTCGTCTCTACCTCCGTGGAGACTTCCACTGAGGAAGGATCTTCTGCTTCAGGGGCCCTTCTTTCATCCGCTCGTTTCTCTGAAGCTGACACTTTGGAGATTGAATGCTTAATTTTAGCTATGGGAGGTTTTTCCGAATCGGTCACAGAGACCATGTTTAAGGCTTGTCAGCCTGTCACTAGAAAGATTTGAGAAAAAGAAGTAAGTGGAGGAGCAACAATGCGTCAAAGATAAAACTTTGCTTTTATTCTGTGTTATTAAAAATAATCACAGCATTCAATAGAGAAAGATTTACCATAAGATATGGCATAAATATATTTATTGGTGTGAGTCTAAAGAATATTCTGGGAGTAAGGTCAGTATTCCAAGGATCTTATCTTTTCTCCAGGAAGGCAGAGAAGGGGTTATCTATCTGTTCCCTCAAGGGTCAGATTTCTGCTCTATCTATTTTGCTGCACAAGCGTCTGGTGGTCGGATGTACAATGCTTTTGTCAGGCTCTGGTCAGAATCAGGCCTGTGTTTAAATCTGTTGCTCCACCTTGAAGTCTTAACCTTGTTCTTAGAGGTTTACAACAGGTTCCGTTTGAGCCTATGCATTCCATAGATATTAAGTTATTATATTGGTTTCTTACTGCTATTTCCTCTGCTTGGAGGGTTTCTGAACTCTCAGCTTTGCAGTGTGACTCTCCTTATCTCATATTTCATGTGGATAAGGCTGTTCTCTGTACCGAGTTTGTTTTTGTTTTTTTGTTTGAATAATTTTTTATTGAGGTCAAGAGGAATAATAATATTACATCTTGTACATAGTAAATCAACAGAAATACAGGTGCAGAAAACAGCAAATATAATGTACAAACTAACAAGAATAAATAAAAGTGCAGACTTATATGTGGCACCACAAGATGGAAAGGATATACATTAAAGAAACTTACCCTCACAGTTTTATATTGTTTTTGAATTTGGAACATTCAACTTTTAGTGTAAGGTAACAACATGAAAAAATAAATATAAATATATTGTCTGAAGTTACCAAGTAAAATAAGCTCTTCGGGTACTTAGTAAGCTAAAGTACTAACAGTTAACAATCAAACGACCGAACGAGAGTCATGACCCCTATAGAGATTAAGTATTCTAAAAAAAAAGAACCTTATCAAAGGAAAGGGGAAAGGAGAAAAAGAAAACTCTGAGCCCCAGAAGAGAAGAAAAAAAAAAAAGGGGGGAAAGGGGGGAAAGGGGGGGAGAGGAAAAAGGGGGGGTTACCTTCTATTTAGGAGATATGGTTAATCAATAGCCTAGTATCGGTGTTATGGCTGTAGTTTTGAGAAAGTATTTAGGAGTTCCCCCCTGGCTCAAGGTATTGTCTCCAAAGTTCCCAGCACAAACAGTGGACATCGATTTTGTCGTTAATTGCAAAAATAGGGCTTTCCATGGATTCTACCACATATGTGCAGTAGTGCCAATGCTCCCACAGCCCCTCCAACACAAAGGGGAGTGGATGTGAGACATCTGGAATAATCTGAGGGGGGTAAGATGCCATTGAAATAAAATTTTATGAAAAAGTTCTAAATATGTGACATTATGAATCGCACATTTAGTGTGTAGTATGGCTCTAGACCAGTCCTCCTCCAGTGCCTCAAATCCAAGAACCTTTTCCCATTGTTTAACTTGAGGGTTTTTTCAGAAAATGGGTGAGTTTAGAATGTCCGCATAGGCCAAAGAAAACAGCCTAGGAGCACGCGTCTCTTGTCTCCATCTCCTCTCCCATACAGTACGTGGCTGGGGAGGGGGGAGTAGCAAGAAATCCCCAGGAGCGCAAGAAGCATTTAAGTCTATGAAATTCAAAATGAAAGAGAGGTCTGAGGGGGAACCTCCTCTGAAATGTGGCTACTGTCATAAATAACCTATTTTCCCACAGGTCAGCAACTGTCTGAAACCCCTGTTCTGTGCACCATTCCAAATGTGACTTCGGTAAGGCTCGAAGAAGACCAGCCAGATGATGTATTGTTGATGGGTGTGGGGAAATACCTACAGAATGTTGAATTTTGTCCCAGAATTTAAGATTCACGAGGACTATATAATTCCCAGAAGTGATCAGGTTCCTAACATGTTTAGGGACCCAAATTAAGTGTTGCAACAGGATGCTTGAAGATATAGAGTTCTGTTCTATGACAGCCCATTTACAAGTCAACTCACGTTCTCCCCAGGCCGATAAGTGAGCAAGTCTTGCGGCCTCATGGTATTTAATAATATTAGGAAGAGTGGCTCCTCCTGCAAGGACCGGATTATATAAATATTTTACAGCTATTCTCGATCGCCTTCCCCTCCAAATAAAGAGGTTACAAGCCCTCTGAAATTGAATTAGAATAAGCTTAGGAATGGGAATAGGGAGGCAGCGAAAGAGATATGTGATTTTGGAGAGCAAATTCATTTTCACTGCAGCAATGTGTCCCCACCAGGATAGGGAAGGAGAATCCCATTGTTTCAGTAAAGTCTTAAATTTGTGGAGCAAAGGGGCAAAGTTACTAGAGATAACCGTTGAAATGTTATGAGAAAGATAAACACCTAAGTGATGTATCTTTTCCTTGGACCATTGGAAGGGAAAACGGGCTTCTAGCGTCTGGACATCAGCTGCTGGAATGTTTAGCGCGTACGCAATTGTTTTGGAAAAATTCAATTTATAAAAACTGATCTTGGCAAACTCCTCCAAGATAAGAAACAAGGCTGGGAGCGATGATATAGGCTTAGATGTAACCACAGTTAGGTCGTCCGCGAATAGAAGCACCTTATGCGTACTGCCTGCTATAGTAACCCCCTTGATATCTGGGGACCTCCTTAACTTTTCCGCGAGTGGCTCCATTGCGAGGGAAAAAAGTAAGGGTGACAGAGGACACCCCTGGCGGGTGCCATTAGTAATTTTAAAACTAGGAGAGCGGAAGCCAATGCCACTAACCCTTGCCGAGGGGAAGGAATACAGGGCCATAATTTTATTACAAACATTTTGCGGAAGACCAAAAGTCAGAAACACCTCCCCCAGGTATAGCCAGTCGACTCTGTCGAATGCTTTCTCAGCATCAAGGGATAAGGTAACACAAGGCTGACCGAGCCGACCGGCCTCCAGAAGGATATTGAGCAACCTCCTGGTATTATCTGGTCCCTCACGGCCCAGCGTGAATCCGACTTGATCGGAGTCTATTATTAGAGGGATAAGGGCATTCAAACGATTTTGCTAACACCTTGGCATACACTTTGAGATCAACATTTAATAATGAGATGGGTCAGAAATTGGGACAAATATCAGGGCCTTTACCCGGCTTTGGTAAGGTGACAATAGTAGCCTGCAAAAACTCAGGGAAAGAGCCGGTAGCTCCCGCTCTGTCAAACACTCTTACAAGAATCAGGGACAAATGGGGGACAAAAGACTTATAGAAGAGAGAAGTACAACCGTCCGGTCCAGGAGATTTTCGATTTTTCAGCTTCAGAATCACCAAAGTGATTTTGTCTACTGTAAGAGGGGATTCTATCTTCTCTATCTGCTCCTGTGAAAGCCTAGGAAGATTCATTCCAGAGGTTTATTGCGAGGGTTCTCGTCCCCTAGATTATAGAGTTTTGAATAATAACTATCAAATTCTGCCCCTATATCCTTCAGATTTGTAATCTTGCTGCTCCCTTTCAGAAGATAGGGGATTCTTGATTGGGCCGTACGGTTTCTTAGTTTTCGTGCCAAGAGAAAGTCTGGTCTATTACCTTTAGAATAAAAAAGACGCCTATTAGTCCTAAAACAGTCCTGAACTTTTTGGTTCTCCAAGAGCCTTATAGAGTTCCTGTTGCTCTCAATAAGAGGAACAAGAGAGGGGTCTAACATAGACATATGTTGGCTAATAAGAGATCTAAGGGACTTATGTAATTGAGCCAAAGACATAGAGGAATTTTTACGGATTTGGCTTTGAGTTTTAATAAATAGGCCCCTAAGGAAGGCCTTTAAAGAACCCCATAAGAAGAAATAATCTACGTCACCCGTATAATTATGCTGCATGAAAAAGAAAATCTCCTTAGTTACAGTGTCTTTTAGGCCCGGAGTGGAAAGGAGGGAATCCCGGAGACGCCAAGAGGGTCTAGGTGAGGCAGTCAGAGCAAGGGGAAGCTGAACAGAAATAGGGGAGTGGTCAGACCAAGTACATTCACCAATATGGGCCTTTAATATCTGATCCAAGAGCCAAGAATTACAAAAAAAAGTCAATCCTGGAATAAGAATTGTGTACAGGGGAATAAAAAGTAAAATTTGTATCCACTGAATGAAGGGAGCGCCAAACATCGAAGAGGTTCACCTGAGCCAGGAGGGAATAAAATTGCCTCGCAGTGACAAAAGTAGCTTTGTCCAAACACCACCCATGGGGAATGCGTTAATCAGCGACAGGGTCTAGGACCATATTAAAATCGCCCTCTACCAATAGTGAACCTTCTTTAAATTAATGTAATTTGGTGAGGAATTTTCTAAGGTGACTAATTTGTTTTGTATTGGGGCTATAATAGGAGGCTAATGTATAGGTTAGCATACAAAGAGAGAAGCGCTCTACCAGGAACGAACAACAGCTCAGTGGCTTGTTCTATGGTCTTTTAGACCAGTGTGCTTTTCACAGAAGAAAACTTTCCTGAAGTATATCAGTCTGATCCTGCCAAGTAAGGTCAGTCCAGCCCCGAAATACCAGGCAATTCTCCTCTGAACAAGGAACATGACAACCCCAGACGATCGTTTCGGCCTCCTATGGGCCTCGTCAGTGAGGTGCAGCCACATTCCTCTAAGCACACTGGGCAAGGAGTCCACGTCTGGTTTCCCCCATCACCCATAGGGAGACTTCCCAAGGGTCATAATAATTTGCATACAAAGAGAGAAGCGCTCTACCAGGAACGAACAACAGCTCAGTGGCTTGTTCTATGGCGATTTACCACCCGAAAGCAGCCTCTTTTAGACCAGTGTGCTTTTCACAGAAGAAAACTTTCCTGAAGTATATCAGTCTGATCCTGCCAAGTAAGGTCAGTCCAGCCCCGAAATACCAGGCAATTCTCCTCTGAACAAGGAACATGACAACCCCAGACGATCGTTTCGGGCCTCCTATGGGCCTCGTCAGTGAGGTGCAGCCACATTCCTCTAAGCACACTGGGCAAGGAGTCCACGTCTGGTTTCCCCCATCACCCATAGGGAGACTTCCCAAGGTTCATAATAATTTGCATACAAAGAGAGAAGCGCTCTACCAGGAACGAACAACAGCTCAGTGGCTTGTTCTATGGCGATTTACCACCCGGAAGCAGCCTCTTTTAGACCAGTGTGCTTTTCACAGAAGAAAACTTTCCTGAAGTATATCAGTCTGATCCTGCCAAGTAAGGTCAGTCCAGCCCCGAAATACCAGGCAATTCTCCTCTGAACAAGGAACATGACAACCCCAGACGATCGTTTCGGCCTCCTATGGGCCTCGCCAGTGAGGTGCAGCCACATTCCTCTAAGCACACTGGGCAAGGAGTCCACGTCTGGTTTCCCCCATCACCCATAGGGAGACTTCCCAAGGGTCATAATAATTTGCATACAAAGAGAGAAGCGCTCTACCAGGAACGAACAACAGCTCAGTGGCTTGTTCTATGGCGATTTACCACCCGGAAGCAGCCTCTTTTAGACCAGTGTGCTTTTCACAGAAGAAAACTTTCCTGAAGTATATCAGTCTGATCCTGCCAAGTAAGGTCAGTCCAGCCCCGAAATACCAGGCAATTCTCCTCTGAACAAGGAACATGACAACCCCAGACGATCGTTTCGGCCTCCTATGGGCCTCGTCAGTGAGGTGCAGCCACATTCCTCTAAGCACACTGGGCAAGGAGTCCACGTCTGGTTTCCCCCATCACCCATAGGGAGACTTCCCAAGGGTCATAATAATTTGCATACAAAGAGAGAAGCGCTCTACCAGGAACGAACAACAGCTCAGTGGCTTGTTCTATGGCGATTTACCACCCGGAAGCAGCCTCTTTTAGACCAGTGTGCTTTTCACAGAAGAAAACTTTCCTGAAGTATATCAGTCTGATCCTGCGAAGTAAGGTCAGTCCAGCCCCGAAATACAAGGCAATTCTCCTCTGAACAAGGAACATGACAACCCCAGACGATCGTTTCGGCCTCCTATGGGCCTCGTCAGTGAGGTGCAGCCACATTCCTCTAAGCACACTGGGCAAGGAGTCCATGTCTGGTTTCCCCCATCACCCATAGGGAGACTTCCCAAGGGTCATAATAATTTTCATACAAAGAGAGAAGCGCTCTACCAGGAACGAACAACAGCTCAGTGGCTTGTTCTATGGCGATTTACCACCCGGAAGCAGCGTCTTTTAGACCAGTGTGCTTTTCACAGAAGAAAACTTTCCTGAAGTATATCAGTCTGATCCTGCCAAGTAAGGTCAGTCCAGCCCCGAAATACCACAGGGTCTAGGACCATATTAAATCGCCCTCTACCAATAGTGAACCTTCTTTAAATTAATGTAATTTGGTGAGGAATTTTCTAAGGTGACTAATTTGTTTTGTATTGGGGCTATAATAGGAGGCTAATGTATAGGTTACTCCATTAAATTTGCATACCAAGATTATATAGCGACCCTGATGGTCTGCCTCCATATGGATTTGTTCAATGGAAATATCCCTGTGAATCAGGATAGCAACTCCCCTGGAGTTTTTAGTAAAGGATGCTGTGAATATGTTTGGATAGATCGGGGAGTGCAACATTGGTGGTTTGTCGACCACCCAATGGGTCTCTTGCAAAAAAACTATCTTAGCCTTCAAAAATTTAAGAGAACGGAGGAGAAGGCTCCTTTTTGTAGGGGAATTAAGGCCTCTCACATTGTGGGATATGCAAGTGATGGCCATCATGGGTTCGAGAAGGGGGAAAAAAAAGGGGGGGGAGAGGGAGGGGGGGGGGGAGGTAAAGGAATAAAGGGGAAGCTACAAGTGAATGTCTAGGGCAGGGTTGTTCTGCAACTTCAAAGTGGCCTTAAAGAGAGAAAAGAAAAAAATATTTAATCAATAAAGTTATATACTAAAGAAGGGGGTCACGGCTCAAGGGTCACCTAAATATATGCGGTATGTTACGAGGGAAACTGCGAGTAGGCTTATTTTTATTAAAAAAAAAGAAAAAAGGTAAATCCAAATTCAACATAAATAAACTTTAATAGAAAATTCAAGCCTGTTTGGGGGGGACGGAGATAGCCAGCCAGGCCGTAGGGCAAAAAATAAAAATGAGAGAGAAAGGGACAAAGTCCTTTCTCAAATACACCTGCAAGGTCAGCGGAGAAAAAAGTAAGTGGATAGGGAACAATAAGAAAAAACAGGTTGGGATGAGCAGAGGGATCTTGAAAATCTGGGGGTCTAAAGATCCCAAGGAGCCAAGCCATAAGTGAAATATAAATAAGTTACAAATAAACCATGTAACAGAGATGACTCAACAAGGGATACATATAAAGAACATCTATTTTAACTGTTCAAACAATATAACATAGCAAAACATAACATAACATAGGGCCACCTAAGCAGAACGAGCCATGACAATTACAGATAGTGATCGATATTTAAAAGGTAAAACCTCATCCGCTGGGTCTGACCCAGGAACCCGTAGGAAGAATAAGTCATCTCTAGTACTCACACAGTAAAAAAGTAGGTGAGAACATCCGGTGTGATCAGGTAATACCGGTAGAAGAGGCGTAGCTCTCCATATCTATGATTGTCCCAAACATTGGAGCATGTTCCATACAAATTTTAATATAGTATTGGGGACATTCTATATACATAGGATAATGCAATAACATGAAATATTATAGTGTTGTAAATGCAACATTAGTAAAGCTGTTGTGTCCAAGACCTAAATCCGCAACTTGCGGAAAGATAATAAATGTATAAGATTAGTAGTGACTCATACGCTCAAAATATAAGGCATACTTTGGTTAATCATATCAAAAAGTACATTTCTAATGCATATAAATATATAACAGCTGAAGTGGCAAAACACAGAGAGCACCATAAATGGTTAGGGCAATATAACATTGTTGTACTCAGAGAGAAAGCAGACACGGTGCCCTAAGGGTAAGTATGTCTGTAGGTCCTAATCAAAAGCTTGTGGTCGGACATAAAATACAAAAAAAGACAGTGATACCTTGCCTAGGTGTACAAGTCATACGTAAGTAGATGAAACAAAAAAAATAACTTAAGGTATGATAATAAAACAGAAATAAGTTGAGAGGCATCACAAGTGTGGCATGCTGGGAAAGTTTGTGCAAAAGTTCTTAAGGCAAAATCCTATGAATGACTGATGGTAGCAAGTGTAGTAAAAACCCATGAAAGTCTCTAGATTCCCAGACATTGCAAGTGTCCATCTCAAAAAAAAAGTTCCACATGCACTAGCAGGTAAGTAGTTTAAGTAATTCGGAATAATGTAGGTTAGATCTTCTTATACAGACATACCCAGACTACTTATTTCATATAACCAAATAACATGTATAACAAGTCACACAATACTCATCTGTGTAAGGCCTCGGGTACATCGCCATCCCATGAAAGTCTCTGAAGAATGGCTCCAAATAGGAAGGACCACAGGGAAAAAGCTTAAATTCAGTCTGGTTGCTTCTTCCATTGGGGTTTAGGATCCAAACTTGCGGCATCTATTCTCAATGGTCCCCCTCTTGGGGGCGAATATGCTGGATGACTCCTGATACTCCCACCTGAGGGGCATTGTCAGGATCAGCAGGAGTTGGTGCTGAAGAAGAATCATTGTCAGGGAGAAGATTCCAGGATTGGACCAGTTGCAGACCTTGTGAAGGATCAGATATAATAAAAGTGTTGTCATCTCTGGACACAATTTGTTTCGTTGGAAACCCCCATCTGTATTTAACATTGGATAGCCTCAAAAGGCGGGTAACCTTGCCAAAGGATCTGCGCTGCTGGAGCGTGCGAGCAGCTAAATCCGAGAATATTTGAATGTCTTTGAATTTTTCTGGTAGGGCAGGTTTATTGAGGTGTGCTCTTTGAACTCTCTCCTTATATGTATAAAAGTGAAGCCTCACCACAATGTCTCTGGGTTGTTCAGAAGATGATCCTCTGGGTTTGGGGACCCTATGGGCCCGGTCGATTAAATTGTCCGTATCAGACATTGGTTTGGCAAGTAAAGAAAATAGTTCTGTGAGGAACCCATTAATATCTTTGGGTAAAGTTTCCTCAGAGACACCTTTAATTCGCAGATTGTTTCTGCGTGACCTGTTTTCCAGGTCCGCAATCTTGTCTTCAAGGTCTGACATCTGCACAGCCAGGTTTTGTATGTATCCTGATAAGTTAGAATGGTCTACACTCAAATCTTCTTGCTTACGATCAATGGCGTCTATTCTGGCATTAGTAGCATTAACATCTCTACGAATTTCTGCCAAAGAGGAGTTTAGTTGGTCAGAAAATGAGGAGTGATGAGTGTCCAACATTGATTTCAGAGAATTCAGGATAAAGAAGGAGTTACTTTACTTTGTTCCCAATTTTGAATGTCTTGAAAGGCTGAATCAGCCACTGAAGGTGACTCAGGACTGGAGGGTATATTGTCCCCATCATCCCCAGGAGTGTGGGAGGTAGAAAAATGATCCATGACAGTCCTTTTTAAAACATTGATCCCCTTCTTATTTTTCTTTTTTTGAGAGTTAGACATTGTAAACAGAAAGCTGGTTTAAATATAGTGAGAGAGAAAAAATCACTGTTCCAGCTAAGTTGGTTAAAATAGCAACAAATCAGGTGCCTCCAGACTGCAACCAAAGATTTATATGTCAAAAATTATTCCTTGAGCAGGAATATATTAGGGCCCCAGAGATCTATCTCTCTCTATCAACCCATATCAGTTGTTCTATTCTTCCATAATACACTGGGGGGAGGGACTCAAGAAAAAAAACTAGAAAAATTGAGGTAAAAAGTTCTCACTTATGGTTGATAAAAACTAAAAGTGAAGAGTATAAAATATATGGTATGGGATGTAATGCAGATTCAAATTCGCCCCCTGGGTGGGAATGAGCCTCAAAGGCAGTTGCTAATAAACTTTTGTCCCACATATGGAAATGAGGTGAGGAATGAGGACTTTCAGGTGCCCACGTGGAGGGAAATAAACGGCCCATGTGCTGTTAGTGTATAATTTCAACTGATCACTGATGTTTTTTAAAATAAAGAGGGTCTCCACCTCCCTTCTCCAAATTTCCCCTCTATTACCTCACACTGTTTGGTATAAAAAGCAGGCGTCGGGGGCTGCATGACCATGCGGCAGGCGATATGATGGATCAAAGATGGCTGCCGGAGCTCCGTAGAGTTAGTTAATCACCTCCGGAAAGCCAAGTCACCACCCGGTAAGGATCTAGGAGACTCCGGGTCAATACTCCCAACAGCCCCTGTAGATAGTGGGGAACGATTGTCTCCTCAGGGTGTAGCGTCACAGTCGGGTTGGCACTACTCACCACCTCCAATATGTCCGACAAGCACCTCCTCCACAGCTATATTTGAGGTCTTCTCCAAGTTCGGCTAATAAGGCTTAAATGTACAAACTGATACTGCCGAGTGCCTCTCCGGGAGTCCCTCAACACACTCCGCCGCCTGCTTTTGCGATCTATTCGCCTCTTAATCAGGTTATTCAGCACTTAGATAAAAGCATACCATGGAGCCACCTTACAATGCGTGTGTATCTCGACCCGGCTAGCTCTGCCCCCCACCCAAGTTTGGTTTTATTTTTAAGGTTGTTTCGGACAGAAATATTAATCAGGAAATTGTTGTTCCTTCTCTCTGGCCTAATCCTTCCTCTCATAAAGAGTGTTTGTTGCACAACTTAGATGTTGTTGTAAGGATTCCAGTCCTGCTTTTACCTTGTGCTTCAACTCACCTCCCTCACCTGTATTTAAGGCATCACCACGCCCCAAACAAGTGCTTAGTTGTTGAGTATTGTTTGCTAAAACCAGTGCTCTGTTTCTTATAAGCTATATTCATATCAAGAGAAGATTTACTTTTACTACTTCAACTTTTGGATTACAAATACCAGCTGCAGTTTGGTCTCATTAAGGACTGATAACAACTAGTTACATTTCATCCTGAAGTGTACTATTCCAAGAAGTAATAATCTATCTCAACTTAACATCTCTACAGGAATAGCTACTTTGTTACCAACAGAAGGATTCTACTTACTATTGCTACGGTATTTGTATCACTTCTACTTTCCTTTGGAAGCCTAATCTAACGGCTAATTTCAAATGTGATGTTTTCTCTTGAACATTTCTAAACTGACTTTGTCTCTGAAATACTACTAACATTTGCAACATATGTTTCATGGTAATGTTATAACCATTCATTGATTCATTCCTATACCGGACAGTAATGGACTTTCTGTGACGTCACACAGCTTCACATATCTCAGCGTGTCAGACAGCTCCTCGCAACTCAGCGTGTCTCACAGTTCTTAATACACTCTCTGGTCTGTGTTCAGTTATCCACGCTGCAAACATTATTCAGTGTGCTGTGTCTCGCAACAGGTCACGCCCCTGTCAGCACCTGCAGTTTGTCTTTCTCATGTCTCTCACGCTTCAGTGGTTATTACAATGAACTCTATCTCCTATATGGGCTTGAACTATGCAAATGTCAAAAGTTGTTATTAATACTAATACTTATTTTCAGTCTCATATTACTTATATGGTATAACAACAATATATAACCATATAAAGTCTTTCTGCATTTCCTTATAAAAATCACTCTGAGTAAATACAGTCTATGCTGATATAATAGCCTGTACTCCAGTTGTGAAACATATATAATTTATTTAAACTCTGCAGTTGTGATTCAAATAAGCAAGGAACCTGATATAACAACTAAGCCATATATAATGGATCCAGCAGAGCTTCCTCAAATTGTTTATAATTTAACACAAAGAGTTGATCAACTTAGTCAAGCCTTTAGAGAGTTACAATTAGAAAATGAAACTTTAAGAAAAGTCATAAAAGATACTGTCTCTACTAAACAGAGCCTCCCTGACAATCTGTCAGAACCATTCATTACACCCCCAGATTTTTTCAATGGAGATAGGAATTTATACCGTCAATTTAAAAATGCTTGTCTGCTTAATTTCACCCTTAAACCTAGAACATACCCAAATGACAGGGTTAAAGTCATTACAATGATAAGTTATTTAAGAGGTGAACCTCGCATTTGGGCAGATACTCTCTTTGAGACAAATAATCCAGTTCTCTCATGTTTTTCATCTTTTCTGGATATCATGGATGAATTATACTATGATTCTAACCTACAGTATACTGCTGAGAAAAAGATGAGGAACCTAAAACAAGGTATCAAACCTGTTGAAAGTTACATAACAGAATTCAAGCAATATTCTATTGACTCTCAATGGAACGCCATTGCCCTAAAAAAACAGTTCAGGCTTGGACTCTCTGACGCAGTAAAAGATGAATTAGCCCTAACTGAGTTACCTGAAACATTGGAAGGCCTCATGAAGCTCAGCAGGCAAATTGATAGGAGATTACGTGAAAGAAGGTTTGAACGTCAATACCCTGAAATTGTGTACAAGAAGGATAAGGTTCTAAACCATCCCACTTCTAACAGTTCTCATACTGGTTCAACTGGTGCTGAAGCAATGGATATAAGTTTTATCAGAGGACCTCTAACTCGCAAAGAACGCATCAGAAGGAAGACTAGAGGCCTCTGCATGTATTGTGCATCCTCATCTCATACTTTAAAGGACTGCCCCTCTTTGCCACAGAACAAGAAGAGTAAGTACCATACCAATCTTTCTATCCAGTTAAAGCATATCAACCCTCTTAATTGTTCTTTACTTCTCTCTCTACAGTGGGCAAATAAGGAAGTGACCATTCCAGCCATCTTGGATACAGGAGCACAAGGAAACTAAATTGACAGTTCTCTGGTTTAAAAAAAAAAAATACCATTGATCAAAAAGTTGTCTCCCATTTTCCTTCGTGTCGTTGATGGGTCTGAGATATCATCAGGGCCCATTACACATCACACCATCCCGCTCTCTGTCACTACATTAAAAACACATCATGAACATCTCACCTTTGATGTAATCACTTCTCCATTATTCCCTATAGTACTTGGGCTAGCTTGGTTACAGCTACACGAACCAGATATTAATTGGAAATCTTTAAATGTTCAATTAAATTCTGAATTTTGCCAACAGACTTGTCATAGAACCTTTTTTCACAGTTTATCCTCCATATCAGAGACTCTGATACCAGAAATGTACAAGCAGTTCTCTGAAGTCTTCAGTAAGAAGGAAGCAGACACCCTTCCCCCACACAGAATCTACGACTGCCCTATCGAATTGAAACCTGGAACCACACCACCCATTGGACATTTATACCCACTCTGCCAACCAGAATTGGATCATCTAAAGACTTACCTAGAAGAAAATCTAAAGAAAGGGTTTATCCGTCCTTCAGTTTCTCCTGCTGGTGCAGGAATGTTTTTTGTGCGGAACAAAGACTAATCTCTACGGCCTATCATTGATTTCAGACAATTGAACAAAATCACCATAAAAAAACGATACCCCCTCCCCCTCATTCCTGAACTCATAGAAAGACTGAGGCATGCTCAGATTTTTACTAAATTGGATTTGAGAGGGGCGTACAATCTAGTACGTATTCGAGAGGGGGATGAGTGGCTTACCGCTTTCAGAACTAGGTATGGGTCTTTTGAATATCTAGTTATGCCCTTTGGCTTAACCAACGCACCCGCAACTTTCCAGTTCTTTATTAATGACATTTTCCATGATCTTCTTGACACCTGTGTTGTTGTCTACCTAGATGACATTCTAATCTACTCCACAAATCTAGAAGAACATATCAAACATGTTAGTTGGGTTTTAGCAAGACTCCAAGTCCATCGGCTCTACGCTAAATTGGAAAAATGCATTTTTCACACAAATAAAATAGAGCTCCTGGGCTACTCCATCAGCCCAAATGGGATTCAAATGCAAGATAACAAAGTGGAAGCAGTAAAATCCTGGCCCACACCTTCCACAAGGAAAGAACTACAAAAATTTCTTGGGTTCAGTAACTATTACAGAAAGTTCATTCGCAATTTCTCAAAAATAGCGAAACCTCTGACTAAATTAACTAGTGCTAACTGCACTTTCCAGTGGACCAAAGAACAGGATGATGCTTTCAGCTTTCTGCAGAATTCTTTTTCATCTGCTCCCATTCTGAAATATCCTGATCCAAACCTTCAAAATATCCTAGAGGTGGACTCTTCAGATTATGCTCTTGGCGCTGTCCTCTCCCAAAGACAGTCTCCTAAAGAACCTCTACACCAGTTGAGTTCAATTAAAAAATTATGACTTCAGCAGAGATCAACTATTCCATTGGGGACAAGGAACTTTTAGCCATTAAAAGAGCCTTTGAATTCTGGAGACATCTTCTTGAAGGTACCTCCCTACCTACAGTGATTTACACAGATCACCGAAATTTGGAATATCTACAAAATAACAAAACTTTATCTGGACGTCAAGTGAGATGGAGTCTCTACTTTAGTCGTTTCAATTTTCAAATCATGTATAGGCCGGGATCAAAAAATGCGAAGGCAGATGCACTCTCTCGACGAGATTCAAGACCTGTACAAGAAGACTCTCCTACTAGCATTCTTCCCCCTACTCGTTTCCTTGCTATCCTATCTCAACAGGATAAGGAATACCAATCTGATCTATCATCAGAAGACCAAACCCTATTAGATAGTCTAAGCCTCCAGAATGGTCTTTACTTTCATGGTTCTAGACTATATATTCCAGAACGTTTCAGACAGAAAATAATCAAAGAACATCATGACCCTCCACTAATTGGTCATCCAGGTATCAAACGTACTTATGAGCTTATCGCCAGAAGTTATTGGTGGCCATCGATGAAATCCAGTATAAAAGAATATATACAACATTGTACAACTTGTACAGTATCGAAACCAGAAAGGAGATCGCCCTACGGGTATTTGATTCCTCTGGAAGTACCAGAATCTCCTTGGTCTCATTTGGGAATGGATTTTATAGCTGATTTACCACCTAGTTCAGGACAAACTACCATTTTAGTTGTTACAGATCATTTTACTAAAATGGCACATTTTATTCCTTATCACAAGTTACCCACTTCCATAGAAACAGCATACTTATTTCTAAACCACATTGTACGATACCACGGGTTACCCTCCATTCTAACTACCGATAGAGGAACCCAGTTCACTTCTCGCTTCTGGAAAGCTCTCACTAAAGCACTCCAAATTGATCAAAGGTTAAGCACAGCCTTCCACCCTCAGACAAATCGCCAAACTGAAAGACTCAATCAGTGGCTTGAGCAATATCTACGTTTCTATTGCTCATATAATCAAAATAAATGGACTTCTTTCCTCTCTATGGCTGAATTTGCCTATAATAATACAATCAACAGCACTACAAATTACTCTCCCTTTTTTGCCAACTATGGATTTAACCCAAGATTCACTATTCAAACGACTTCTACACATGATTCACCATCTGTCGATGTGTTAACACAAAACATAGCTGAAAATTTCCTACACTTACGTGATAACATCAAACATGCTCAGGCTTCTCAGAAATTTTTTTATGATCTACGACGTAGAGCTTCTCCGAAATATTCCATTGGGGACTATGTTTGGTTATCTTCCAAAAATATTAAAAGGCACTTACCAAGTAAAAAATTGGCTGGGTTGTTCCTTGGCCCATTCAAAATTCTACACATCATCAATGAAAATGCCGTCCGGCTTGACCTACCTGATTCTTTACCCATCCACCCAACTTTCCATGTTTAATTATTGAAACCCTACTTAGGAGATAAGCCTGATGCACCTCTTTTACCCCCTTCTCCTATACAATTAGGCACTGATGTCTATGAAGTTTATGATCTCTTGGACTCAAGACATCATAATGGAGAGTTACAGTATCTGGTCCGTTGGATGGGGTTCACCCCAGAGGATGACACTTGGGAACCTCATGCACACATTAATGCTCCGAAGCTTATTGCTCGTTTCCATAGACGCTATCCAAGTAGACCTAAATTCCAACCCGTGGTCGGCTTGCTTGAGGGGGGGGATCTGTAAGGATTCCAGTCCTGCTTTTACCTTTTGCTTCAACTCACCTCCCTCACCTGTACTTAAGGCATCATCACGCCCCAAACAAGTGCTTAGTTGTTGAGTATTGTTTGCTAAAACCAGTGCTCTGTTTCTTATAAGCTATATTCATATCAAGAGAAGATTTACTTTTACTACTTCAACTTTTGGATTACAAATACCAGCTGCAGTTTGGTCTCATTAAGGACTGATAACAACTAGTTACATTTCATCCTGAAGTGTACTATTCCAAGAAGTAATAATCTATCTCAACTTAACATCTCTACAGGAATAGCTACTTTGTTACCAACAGAAGGATTCTACTTACTATCGCTATGGTATTTGTATCACTTCTACTTTCCTTTGGAAGCCTAATCTAACGGCTAATTTAAAATGTGATGTTTTCTCTTGAACATTTCTAAACTGACTTTGTCTCTGAAATACTACTAACATTTGCAACATATGTTTCATGGTAATGTTATAACCATTCATTGATTCATTTCTATACCGGACAGTAATGGACTTTCTGTGACGTCACACAGCTTCACATATCTCAGCGTGTCAGACAGCTCCTCGCAACTCAGCGTGTCTCACAGTTCTTAATACACTCTCTGGTCTGTGTTCAGTTATCCACGCTGCAAACATTATTCAGTGTGCTGTGTCTCGCAACAGGTCACGCCCCTGTCAGCACCTGCAGTTTGTTTTTCTCATGTCTCTCACGCTTCAGTGGTTATTACAATGAACTCTATCTCTCCTATATGGGCTTGAACTATGCAAATGTCAAAAGTTATTATTAATACTAATACTTATTTTCAGTCTCATATTACTTATATGGTATAACAACAATATATAACCATATAAAGTCTTCCTGCATTTCCTTATAAAAATCACTCTGAGTAAATACAGTCTATGCTGATATAATAGCCTGTACTCCAGTTGTGAAAAAAAATATAATTTATTTAAACTCTGCAGTTGTGATTCAAATAAGCAAGGAACCTGATAGTTGTGTGGGCTCTTAAATTTTATTTGCTGGCTACTATGGACTTTCGTCAGTCTTCTGCATTGTTTGTTTGCTTTTCTGGAAAATGTAAAGGTCAGAAAGCTACTGCCTCTTCTCTTTCTCTCTGGTTGAGAAGTATGATTTGTTTTGCTTATGAGACTGCTGGACAGCAGCCTCCTGAGAGAATTACAGCTCATTCCACTATGGCGGTTTCTTCTTCTTGGGCCTTCAAGGATGAGGCCTCTGTAGAACAGATTTGCAAGGCTGTGACTTGGTCTTCTTTGCAAACTTTTTCAAAATTCTATAAATTTGATACTTTTGCTTCAACTGAGGCTTCTTTTGGGAGAAAGGTTCTTCAAGCGGTTGTGCCTTCTGTTTAGGTTACCTGTCTTGTCCCTCCCTAATCATCTGTGTACTCTAGCCTGGGTATTAATTCCCAAAAGTAATTAATGCTTCCGTGGACTCACCGTGTCTTAAGAAAGAAAACAAAATGTATGCTTACCTGATAAATTTATTTCTTTCTTGACACGGTGAGTACACGGCCCTCCCTGTTTTCAGACAGTTTTTTATATAAACCTCAGGCACCTCTACACCTTGTGTTATTTCCTTTCTCTCCTTTTCCTGTGGTTGAATGACTGGGGGTTGTGGGAAGGGAAGTGATACCTAACAACTTTGCTGTGGTGCTCTTTGCCTCCTCCTGCTGGCCAGGAGTGATATTCCCAACAGTAATTGATGCTTCCATGACTCACCATGTCATGAAAGAAATAAATGTATCAGGTAAGCATACATTTTGTTTTTACACAGTTTAAACAGTAGCTGATGAGTTTGGAATTTATGTTGTGCAGATGATGGAAAGTCTGACAGTAACTTAGTTGGATCCCACATTAATTCATAGAAGATGGGGTGTCATTTTCAGATAAAAATCAAAGGATTTGAGAAAGCTAGCTACGGCGTTGTCATTTTGACATAACAGCTCAAGGAGGACTCCACGGTGTAGCTTCATTTTCCATTAAAGTAGATAGTTATGAATTCAGCAAATTAGTGTTTAAGATTTGGACTTTGGTCAATTTATCAATGCCTTTGAGGTACATGGTTTTGGGGTATTTTTTGAAAAGTTTAATGTTCAGTAAAGTGATAATCAGAATTTGTAGTGGCTAGTTTAACTAGAAACTTTAGTATGAAGTGTTTTTGGGTCATTTTCCTTTTGGTAGTTTTTCTTACAGGTTTTGACTTGAATTTGTTTGTGTAAGAAAAATATATTTTTTTATAAGAGATTAAACAGCCCTTCCCTTAATACTTGAACGGTATCACAAGACTAAAAGAGAAACCTCCACCAATCTAAGGAGTTCCCACCAACTTGACTTCCAAATAAAACACATACACAGGAGTTAAGACCACTTTTATTAGAAACAGGCAAACAATTTAAACCAAATAAACCTTTTAGGTTTAATATTTGGCAGCAAATTAATAAAATTATTTAACCTATGCAGGACAGAACTCCCAATTTGGGAACCTGCAATGGAGCACCTGCTGCTGCACCCAAAGGAGGCTAGGGACCAACCTTTGCTCTTTGGCCTGCCTATACCAGAGATGGGCACCCCAGGCCAGATGCACATTTTGGTCTCTCTCTGCCTCATCATTGAAGTGCAAGTCCATCCCTCTAGTGCATGTAAGCAAGGAGTCCACGTCTGGTTTACCCATTTACTCTAGACCCTAGAGTAATTTGCATACACAAAAAAGGAAATAGAGAGACACACTCAACTGAGGCAGAACATAAGCTGGAAAACCTACTGCATTTCCAACACTCTGGGTGCAGTCGCTTTTAGCTCACTATCGGCTAGAGATTACAAGTTTTGTCGGTAAAAACTTGCGGAGCTAACGCTCCTTTATTTTCCAGCGCTCACTTTAAACAACGCTGGTATTACGTATACGTACGGTATTAAGTTTTCTGAATGGCTGCATTAGCCTCAGAAAAGTGAGCATTGAGCAAAATTTAGCTCCACTTCTACCTGTAATACCAGCGTAAAAACGTGTAAGCTGGAAAAACGTGCTTGTGCACGATTTCCCCGTAGGATACAATGGGGCTGAGCTGGCTGAAAAAAAAAACATAACACCTGCAAAAAAGCAGCGTTCAGCTCTTAACGCAGCCCCATTGTTTCCAAAGGGGAAACACTTTCTAAGTCTACACCTAACACCCTAACATGAACCCCGAGTCTAAACACCCCTAACCTTACACTTATTAACCTCTAATCTGCTGTCCCCAACATCGTCGCCACCTGCATTATACTATTAACCCCTAATCTGCTGCTCCGGACACCGCCACCACCTACATTATACCTATGAACCCCTAATCTGCTGCCCCTAACATCGCTGACACCTATATTATATTTATTAACCCCTAATCTGCCGGCCCCAATGTCGCCGCCACTATAATAAATGTATTAACCCCTAAACAGCCGCACTCCCGCCTCGCAAACACTATAATACATTTTATTAACCCCTAATCTGCCGCCCCCAACATCGTCACCACCTGCATTATACTATTAACCCCTAATCCGCTGCTCCGGACAACGCCACCACCTACATTATACCTATGAACCCCTAATCTGCCACCCCCAACGTCGCCGCCACCTACCTACAATTATTAACCCCTAATCTGCCGGCCCCAATGTCGCCGCCACTATAATAAATGTATTAACCCCTAAACCGCCGCACTCCCGCCTCGCAAACACTATAATAAATTTTATTAACCCCTAATCTGCCCTCCCTAACATCACCGCCACCTACCTACAATTATTAAACCCTAAACTGCCGGCCCCAATGTCGCCGCTACTATAATAAAGTTATTAACCCCTAAACCTAAGTCTAACCCTAACCCTAACACTACCCTAAGTTAAATCTATTTTTAATAAATCTAAATAAAATTACTATAGTTAAATACATTATTCCTATTTAAAACTAAATACTTACCTATAAAATAAACCATGAGATAGCTACAATATAACTAATAGTTACATTGTAGCTATTTTAGGATTTATATTTATTTTACAGGCAACTTTGTATTTATTTTAACTAGGTACAATAGGTATTAAATAGTTAATAACTATTTAATAGCTACCTAGTTAAAATAATTACAAAATTACCTGTAAAATAAATCCTAACCTAAGTTACAAATACACCTAACACTACACTATCAATAAATTAATTAAATAAATTAACTACAATTATCTAAACTAAAATACAATTAAATAAACTAAAACTGTATTACAAAAAAAACAAACACTAAATTACAAAAAAATAAATCTGGACCGGCAGAAGTCTTCATCCTATCCGGGCAGAAGAGGACATCCGGACCGGCAGACATCTTCATCCAGGCGGCATCTTCTATCTTCATCCTTCTGGAGTGGAGTGGAGCCATCTTCTATCCAGCCAACGCTGAGCCATCCTCTTCTTCCGATGTCCTAGCGAAGAATGACGGTTCCTTTAAATGACGTCATCCAAGATGGCGTCCCTCGAATTCCGATTGGCTGATAGGATTCTATTAGCCAATCGGAATTAAGGTAGGAAAATTCTGATTGGTTGATTTAATCAGCCAATCGGATTGAAGTTCAATCCGATTGGCTGATTGGATCAGCCAGTAGAATTGACCTTGCATTAGTCATTGTGAGAATTGACCTCGCATTAGTCATTGTGAGAATTGACCTCGCATTAGTCATTGTGAGCTAAAAGAGACTACATCCTTGGTGACACTGGCCTTGCGGACATCATAGAAGTTTTTCCAGGTTTTGTTCTATCTCAATTGAGTGTGTTTCTCTGTTTTCTTTTTTGTGTATGCAAATTACTCTAGGGTCACACCAAGAGTCAACTTAGAAGCCAGATATGGACTCCTTGCTTACATGCCCTAGAGGGATGCAGCTGCACCTCACTGACGAGGACCAGAGAGGCCATAACGTACATCTGAGGTTTGTTGCTTTCCCTCGTTAAGAGAATTGCCTGTTATTTTGGGGCTGGGCTATCTTTTGGCAGGATCAGACTGATATGCTACGGGATAGTTCCCCTCTGTGAAAGGTATAGTGAACTAAAAGAGACTGCATCCTGAGTAATACTGGTCTTGTGGACAAGCAAGTTTTTCCAGCTTTTGTTTTGTCTTAGTTGAGTGTGTCTCTATTTTGTCTTTTTTTTTATTTATTTTTTTATTTTAATATGGTGTCTTTTTTCACACTACAGATGCTGCTCTGTGTCATTGAATAACACATGCATCATGTTTGTTGCATTAATTTTGCATGTTTTTGGATGCAGCATCTATTTATTACATGGATTTCCTTTCCAACTTGCCCTTTTGTTGTTTTAACTGCTAGAGTGTGATACTTTGTGATATTCTGATTTCTGTTCCTGGCTATTCCTTCATCTTGATTTTTTTATCTGACTGTTAACTTTGCTTCTTTCTGGCGATTTGGTCCTGCACTGAACTATTTCTAAATACTCTTTGGATATCAGTTCAGCTTATTCCCTAGTATGATTGCTTTGAACTCAGACTGTGTGCTGACTACATCTCAGTCTCCTTCTAATTGTTCACATTCTTAGATTCATCCTGTGTCCTATACATCACTATTCAGTCACTGGGCCAAACACCAGGGTAGTTGGGAGGATAGAATATAAAACTGAGGTTCTTAGTAAAACCTAATTGTCTATCATTGTGTCTATCTTTCATTGTGAACATAGTTCCTATTTATTGGTCAAAAAAAGCCCCAGAGAGAAAGAATAAGTGGAAGGAATGTTTGACTCCAATGGCAGGCTCAGTGGAGCTGATGGGGTCATGGATAGCACAAAGGAGTGTGATTCTTTGAGATCTCTTGTAGGAGGCTGGGGCAGAAGTGTTTCTCTCTTTCAGGAGCTAATGTTGAAGAAGAAGCTCCTGCACCCCGCCATATATTTGGGTCTTGTGTGGAAAAATAGCCGCAGCTTGTGGGATCGGTGGCTTTTTAGTGGGGCTACCTCTTGGATGTTCATGCTAGTCACAAGGAGGGGTATTGACTTTGATGCAGCAATGGCTTTTCACATACTGTGTTTGAATTCGTTCCTGCTTGAAAGGATTAATATACACAAAGTGTGTTGTAATTGCCCAGGCTTTATACCCTTAGTGACCTATGTCTTTATATTGTTTTTAATAAATTGTTATATGTTTGCTGTGAACCAGTAGGTTATCCTTATAGAGTGCTTATACTAGAGTTGGTTATATCTCTCAAACACGTGAGTAGTATTGACTCAAGTGTGGCATGCATCTGTGCACATATATTTTATACTGTTTTACGCTATGGTTGCTATTTCTTTTCTTTGGGGATCTCTGTGGAGGATCACTGAAAATAAAGACTGCCTTTCTCTTTAAACCAGAGGACTCATTGCTTTTGGTATTTGTTTAATCTTATGGTCGGTATTGGATTATTTAGTTAACATAATTTTATTATAATGTTATCACTTTTTTGTGTTGTTATTCATTATTGTGATACTTTATATTTTTTTAAGGTTAGAATATAAGACTTAATGCTGTGTTGGAGATAACTGAGTTTCCTAATGGAAAAGCATTGTGTGTCATTATTTTATTATGTTATTTATTTTAATTAAAACAACCTGCAAAATATTTAAAATTCACCCCCCCACATGTTGCTGGATTGTGTGCTCTATCAAGCATTTTCTGCTAATCTTGCATGGGAGCTTCACATTAACCAATAGGGATGTACCGGCTACAAGTGGGGCATTCGTGTTGTCTGATTTGAATAGATCGAATGTGTATTACACCCCATCAATATTTCCTGATATCCCTGCATTAGCTGTTGCTCTATGAATAAATGCAAGGGTGTACCCGCTATAGGTGGGACATTTGATCTTCTCACTACAACTTTTGAATGTGTATTACATCCCAGTACAATGTTCAGTACATCATGCGCCAAGGTGAACATGCAGTTTCTACGTTGATTGACAAAGGTGACCCCTCACCAACCTGTGTGAAACATACTGCATCGTTGTGCCAGAAGCAGTTCATAAGTAACAGGCCAATATCCCTTTGTTTGGGGAAGTTTCACTCACAGTAGAGACAAGTGGGCGTGTATGATGACGCCTGAAAACATTGCAAGATCATTGGACACTACTCTGGTGTCCCATATATGCAAATTAGCCATGCAGTTGCGCAATGAAGTATAAAGCTTGTGGGTGGGAACGGAACCAGCTGATCAGATTTGCAAGTGATTATCCACAGCTGAACACAGCCTCAATGTCAGCTATGACTTGTATAAATATAACACATTCAGCCAGTAGTTTTATGCTCTCATGGGGAACACCACATAGCTGGTGTGACCACTTTGGATTTACCTTTTGGGACATTTGAAAAAGATGCCAGTTAGGCATCGAAACATCATGTTTTTCACAAGATTTTAACTTTTTGTATTATTAAAAGCTAAATTTTACTTACAAATGACCAGTGAGTGCTGCCTTTTTTGCATAGTATATATATATATATATATATATATATATAAATATAGCATATACATATATATTTACAGGGATAACACAGCCCCCATAGACCGTAATGCAAAGGCACAGTTTTTTCTAACACCCCACACCCGCCAACTTTAAACCACTAAAACTGCTTAGTGTACTGATTGAATGGCATTACATATTTTCCAAGTCATCCTACTCAATAAATGCAATTAAAATGAGAACCAAGTGCTTACCCAGGCGGTACACAACACCCCATAGATTATTATGGCATCATGATAGTGCTTTTTTGAACCATAATGATGCCCCTTCTTTGTCAAGAGACAAAGAGACAATGACTCTTAACCCCTTAGTGACCTGAGCACTTTTCCATTTGTTGATTGTTTGGGACCAGGGCTATTTTTCATTTCTGTGGTGTTTGTGTTTAGCTGTAAATTTTCATCTAACTCATTTACTGTACCCACACATATTATATACAATTTTTCTCGCCATTTAATGGAATTTCTAAAGATACCATTATTTACAACAAATCTTATAATTTACTATAAAAAAATTATAAAATATGATGAAAAAATTGAAAAAAACACACTTTTTCTAACTTTGACCCCCAAATCTGTTACACATCTACAACCACCAAAAAACACCCATGCTAAATAATTTATAAATTTTGTCCTGAGTTTAGAAATACCCAATGTTTACATGCTTTTTGCTTTTTTTGCAAGTTATAGGGCAATAAGTACAAGTAGCACTTTGCTATTTCCAAACCATTATTTTATTTATTTTTTAATTAGCAATAGTTACATTGGAACACTGATATCTGTCAGGAATCCCTGAATAACCCTTAACATATACGTATATATTTTGTTTTAGTAGACAAACCAAAGTATTGATCTAGGTCCATTTTGTTACGTATTTTATGCCACCATTTCACTGCCAAATGAGATCAAATAAAACATTTTTTTTCATTTTTTCACAAACTTTTTCACAAACTTTAGGTTTCTCACTGAAATTATTTACAAACAGCTTGTGCATTTATGGCACAAATGGTTGTAAATGCTTCTCTGTGATCCCCTTAGTTCAGAAATAGACAAATATGGCTTTGGCATTGCTTTTTGGTAATTAGAAGGCTGCTAAATACCGCTGCACACCACACGAGTATTATGCCCAGCAGTGAAGGGGTTAAGTAGGGAGCTTGTAGGGTTAATTTTAGATTTAGTGTAGTGTAGTAGACAACCCAAAGTATTGATCTAGGCCCATTTTGGTATATTTCATGCCACCATCTCACCGCCAAATGCGATCAAATAAAAAAAAAACGTTAACTTTTTCACAATTTTAGGTTTCTCACTGAAATTATTTACAAACGGTTAGTGCAATCATGGCACAAATGGTTGTAAATGCTTCTCTGGTATCCCCTTTGTTCAGAAATAGCAGACATATATGGCTTTGGAATTGCTTTTTGGTAATTAGAAGGCCGCTAAATGCCACTGCGCACTACACTTGTATTATGCCCAGCAGTGAAGGGGTAAATTAGGTAGCTTGTAGGGTTAATTTTAGCTTTAGTGTAGAGATCAGCCTCCCACCTGACACATCCCACCCCCTGATCCCTCCCAAACAGCTCTCTTCCCTCCCCCACCTAACAATTGTCCCTGACATCTTAAGTACTGGCAGAAAGTCTGCTAGTACTAAAATAAAAGGCTATATATATATATATATATATATATATATATATATATATTCAACAGTGATGGATCCCCCTTTAGCTACCAACCTCCCTGATCCCTCCCAAACAGCTCTCTAACCCTCCCCCCCCCCACTACCTATTTGCACCCATCTTGGATACTGGCAGCGGCCATATAATGATTTTTTTTTTTTTTAAATCCAAGTTTTTCTGTATTGTTGCTGCCCCCCCTCAATAACCTACCCCCCACCCACTCCCAGATCCCTTGGATAATATTTACTCCAACCCCCCCCCTCCATCAATTACACTTTTTATGTTCCATATAGTAGCGGTCCAACCCGCATCCGTGCATGCTCTCGGTGCCCCTGCGCACGATCCCACCCCATCTGACGTATTTCCCCCAGCGATGATCCACCCACCCGCCTCCCTGCAATGGCTCCCACCCATCAACGTTCTGAACTATCGGCGGGTAAAAAAGGTATTGCAGTGATGCCTCAATATCGAGGCATCATTGCAATACCTTGAAAGCGACTGGAAGCGATCATGATTGCTTTCACCGCTTGAAACCCCAGAGGACGTGCCAGGCATGTCCTTGGTCACTAACCGACACCCCATGTAGCATGTGCCTGGCACGTCCTTGGTCGTAAAGGGGTTAAACTTGAACGCCACTCATATATGCTCCTTCATCGACGTGAGGATTATTCTTCCATTTTCTTTTTATGGGAAACACATTTTTCCTCATTGTAGCTTAAATATTTAAACAGGAAATATTTTTATCCCTGATACCTGATAGAGGTGAGACCCAACACAGATTTGTAATGATGGTAAGATGTCTTAAAAGGTATAGATGGGTGAGGTCTAAGATGGACTGCTTATTTTATGTAGAAACATGTTATAAAAGCTACATTTTCCTTCTTAAATCGAATTTGATGCCTGAATATGTATTAGAATTTTTTTTTTGTACCTGTACTAATATTCAATAAAAGGTTTCAAAATCTGTGTGCACTGCTTCTGTCACAGGCTGTGAGAATACCTGAGCTCCAAGATGGCAGCCCCCAGTACAAAGAGGTGGTGCTTTAAAATCTGGCACCTTTAAGCTATTAAAACAGTAAAACTGATATGAAAAGAGATGCAGGAACAGGATGAAATGCAATAACATTCAGCTAGGTTAACAGTTTGTGCGTTCGTCTTTTAACTCTGAAAATATGGTATTTTCAGCGTTAAAACAGCACTGCAGCCATTACAAGTATTGTCGGTATAGCTGTACCCCAAGCCTTTTAGCCTGTAACGCAACATCAGTACCACACTCCTAAAAATTACGTTTTTCAATGGGATTCCCATAGCGCTGGTATTACAAGTTTTTCTTGCAGGCTAAAAAGCTAGCGTTACACCCTATAACTACAAGATCTGTACAGCCATCTAAAGTCAGTAGTTATGAGTTTTACACTAAAAAGCTGTAGCATAAAACTCATAACTAAAGTGTTAAAAAGTGCACTAACACCCATAAACTACCTATTAACCCCTAAACCGAGGCCCTCCCACATCGCAAACACTATATTACATTTATTAACCGCTAATCTGCCACTCCCGACATCGCCGCCACTAAAAAAATGTATTAACCCAAATTCCACTGCTCCCCGACATTGTCACCACTATAATAAGGTTATTATTAAACAGTCTAGCTCCCAACTATATTTCCTCTCTCATCGTGAAATATTCCCCATCCCGTCCTCTTCGATCAACCTCTGACCTACGTCTCTCCACTTCTGTTATCTCAACGTCCCATTCCCGCCACTAAGACTTCACACGTGCTGCTCCTGTCCTCTGGAACTTTTTACCCCGCTCCATAAGACTGTCTCCAACCTAGTATAGCTTCAGACGCTCCTTGAAAACCCACCTATTCATAGAGGTGGGCCATCTCTTCTCCATCCCTCATCTGATCCAAACTAATACATTAACTGCCTAACTCACTGCTGCAACTACAACTGATGTAACAAGGTACCCCAACCTTATGTCTCTGCACCCTAAACCTGTAGACTGTGAGCTCTCCGGAGCAGGGCCCTCTTCCTCCTATACTAGATTTGTTTAGTTTTGTTATGTTTTGTATTTTAGCAAAAATCTTTGTGATTGTATACCCCTATCATTGTACCCATCACTACGGAATTTGGCGGCGCTATTCAAATAAATGATAATAATAATAATTAACCCCTAAACCGCCACCCCCTCCCGCATCGCATACACTATTTAAATATTAATATCCCCTAATCTGTCGTCTGCTCACATCGCCACCACTATATTAAAGTTATTAAGCCCTACACCACCGCCACTATAATAAACCTATTAACCCCTAAACCAAAAGCCCCCCACAACAAAATATACTCAATTAAACTATTAATCCCCAAACCGAAAGCCCCCACATCACAATAAACTAATTTAAACTAGTAACCCCTAAACCTAACTCCCCCATTACAATTTCCCTAACTTAAATTAAATTAAAATGTACCTGTAAAATTAAAAAAACTAAGTTTAAACTAACAATTAACTAAAATTAAACTGACTACCATTAAATAAACTAAACTACACATTAAAAAATCCTAACACTACTCTAAAAATTACAAAGTATCTAATTACAAAAAATAAAAAAGACTAAATTACAAAAAATAACAAAAACTAAATTACGGAAAATAACAAATGAAATTATCCAAAATAAAAAAGAATTACACCTAATCTAATAACCCTATCAAAATAAAAGAGTCCACCCAAAATAAAAAAAACCTAGCCTGCAATAAACTACCAATGGCCCTTAAAAGGGCCTTTTGTGGGGCATTGCCCCAAAGATATTATCTCTTTTACCTGTAAAAAAAAAATACAAAGACCCCCCCAACAGTAAAACCCACCATCCAACCATACCCCAAAATAAAAAAAAACTAAATCTAAAAAACCTAGGTTTCCCATTGCCCTGAAAAGGGCATTTGTACAGGCATTGCCCTTAAAAGGGCATTTAGCTCTTTTAATGCCCAAACCCTAAACTAAAAAAAAAACCACCCAAAAAACCCTTTAAAAAGCCTAACACTAACCCCCGACGATCCACTTACAGTTTTTTAAGTCCGCTTGAACAATCTTCATCCCAGTGTTGAAGTCCTCATCCAGGTGGCCTTTTCAATCTTCATCCTGGCGGTGAAGTCCTCATCCAAGCGGTGAGAAGTCTTCATCCAGACGGCCTCTTCAATCTTCATCCAGACGGCAACTTCTATCTTGGCGCGGAGCGGGTCCATCCTGAAGACATCCGGCATGGAGCATCCGCTTCATACGGTCGCCGCCATACACTGAATAGAATGCAGAGGTGATTGGCCATAAGAAACGGTAGGCACGTGGCCCGGGGCTGTGCACTGAATGACTTGGAACAGAGTCAGAGAGCAGAATTTTCATAGTTCGCGCGCCTAAACCTTTTCTTAGTGATTTATTTTTAGAGTACACTGTTTATCTTTCATTTGATGCTCTGCTGAGCCAGGGAGCAGCTCTAGGCATGAGCTTTATAATTAATGCAGTGCAGTTTACATATTTTGTATGTGTGTGTGTGTCTGAGTGTTTTTGTGTGTGTATGTCGGAGTGTTTTTGTGTGTGTGCTTGAGTGTTTTTGTGTGTGTGCCTGAGTGTTTTTGTGTGTGTGTCTGAGTGTTTGTGTGTGTGTGTGTCAGAGTGTATTTGTGTCTGTCTGAGTGTTTTTGTGTGTGTGTCTGAGTGTTTGTATGTGTGTGTGCCTGTGTTTTTGTGTATGTGTGTCTGCTTTCTGGGGGGTGGGGGGTGACACCATAACTTACCGCATTGGGTGACACCAACCCTAGTGACGCCACTGCCCCCCTGCTCCCTGCTAACTTTATTCTTCTCATAAAAGTTTCCCTTTCTAGTGAATTCCATTACTTTGGCAGGCATCTCTCTACTCATGGGGGCAGCTACTTTTGTTAGAGAATTTCCTGAGGGCTGCTCTGGCAAATGTTAGTTAATCAGCCCTAAAGTCATCTATATTTTTCATTGGAATGTACCTTTTATGTCATATCTGAAAACATTTTTTCCCTGCAGGTTTATCCCTTTAAGAAATCAAATGGTGTATATGTACTTAGACTAAGAAAAAAAAATATGATGGACTCTGATTTTCAAATTATTAAACAAAAAAAATGCAGTGTTTATTTTATCTGCCCATAAAAAACTAGCAGAGCTCTATGAATATGCAAACTGATTAGGTTTAATTAGCATGATTGGCTTCTAAAACAGCAGAGTCGAATGTGTTTAGAGGAATATGAGGCAATCGCTAATGAGGTCAGGGTAATGGGCTTGTAAAGAAAGCTTTAACTGCTGGTCCATCTGCTATACAACCAACATAAAATCATAGTTGGTCTTTGTACATTCTGTTTTTTTTCATAAATGTATGAGCAAATGTGAGGATTATAATGAAGTGCCATAAATGTGTTCAATGGGCGTGTAGAGATTGACCTTCTCCATGTGGGAGAAACCTTTACCACACAAAAAAATCACATTGTACTTAAGCTGTACCTTTGTAACTCAAGTATAAAGGAGATAGCACTGACTTCTGACCTTGTAGGTAAACTCAGTGTGTGACCTTGATGAGCACAGTCTATACTTTCTTTTTACAAAGAAACTGAACAAAAATGACACATTCTACATAGTACAAATATGTACATATTGCACACCTCCCAAGAATCATGCAAACATATAACAGTATACATATTGCACACCTCCCAGGAATCATACAAACATATAACAGTATACATATTGCACACCTCTCAGGAATCATACAAACATATAACAGTATACATATTGCACACCTCTCAGGAATCATACAAACATATAACAGTATACATATTGCACACCTCCCAGGAATCAGACAAACATATAACAGTATACATCTTGCACACCTCCCAGGAATCATACAAACATATAACAGTATACATATTACACACCTCCCAGGAATCATACAAACATATAACAGTATACATATTGCACACCTCCCAGGAATCATACAAACATATAACAGTATACATATTACACACCTCCCAGGAATCATACAAACATATAACAGTATACATATTGCACACCTCCCAGGAATCGTACAAACATATAACAGTATACATATTGCACACCTCCCAGGAATCATACAAACATATAACAGTATACATATTGCACACCTCCCAGGAATCATACATACATATAACAGTATACATATTGCAACACCTCCCAGGAATCATACAAACATATAACAGTATACATATTGCACACCTCCCAGTAATCGTACAAACATATAACAGTATACATATTGCACACCTCCCAGGAATCATACAAACATATAACAGTATACATATTGCACACCTCCCAGGAATCGTACAAACATATAACAGTATACATACTGCACACCTCCCAGGAATCGTACAAACATATAACAGTATACATATTGCACACCTCCCAGGAATCATACAAACATATAACAGTATACATCTTGCACACCTCCCAGGAATCATACAAACATATAACAGTATACATCTTGCACACCTCCCAGGAATCATACAAACATATAACAGTATACATATTGCACACCTCCCAGGAATCATACAAACATATAACAGTATACATATTGCACACCTCCCAGGAATCGTACAAACATATAACAGTATACATATTGCACACCTCCCAGGAATCATACAAACATATAACAGTATACATATTGCACACCTCCCAGGAATCATACAAACATATAACAGTATACATCTTGCACACCTCCCAGGAATCATACAAACATATAACAGTATACATATTGCACACCTCCCAGTAATCATACAAACATATAACAGTATACATATTGCACACCTCCCAGGAATCATACAAACATATAACAGTATACATATTGCACACCTCCCAGGAATCATACAAACATATAACAGTATACATATTGCATACCTCCCAGGAATCATACAAGCATATAACAGTATACATACTACACACCTCCCAGGAATCATACAAACATATAACAGTATACATATTGCACACCTCCCAGGAATCATACAAACATATAACAGTATACATATTGCACACCTGTCAGGAATCATACAAACATATAACAGTATACATATTGCACACCTCCCAGGAATCATACAAGCATATAACAGTATACATATTGCACACCTCCCAGGAATCATACAAACATATAACAGTATACATATTGCACACCTCCCAGGAATCCTACAAACATATAACAGTATACATATTGCACACCTCCCAGGAATCCTACAAACATATAACAGTATACATATTGCACACCTCCCAGTAGTCGTACAAACATATAACAGTATACATATTGCACACCTCCCAGGAATTGTACAAACATATAACAGTATACATACTGCACACCTCCCAGGAATCGTACAAACATATAACAGTATACATATTGCACACCTCCCAGGAATCATACAAACATATAACAGTATACATATTGCACACCTCCCAGGAATCATACAAACATATAACAGTATACATATTGCACACCTCCCAGGAATCATACAAACATATAAAGTCACCAGTATACATATTATTATGACAGGTACATTTTCATAATATAGAAAAAGTTTTTAATTGCTCCTGAGTCTTCAAAACACTAATAGGCTAAAAACTGCAAAAAAAGAAAACATAAGATATACTTTTATATTAGATCCCAATTTAGTTTCCCTCTTTCTTTTTCAAAATCTCACTTTCTTACCCTCTGTTCATATTGTTCTTTCTTTTCTTGTGATGTTTCTCTTATCTAGTTTTCATTTTTAATTTGTCCCATTTTCCTCTGATAGTTTACCTTTCTTTTTATTGTATTTCCTATTTTCTAAATGTCCCTATAGTATTTAATTTTCTTTTCCCATAATTGTCCAACTCAGTTTAAATAATGCCTACATGTATCATCCAGTTTCTATTGCTGTTGTAAACTGTTTTCAGTTGGCAAATAACAGCATTGCATTCTGGCCTTAGAATAGGATGCATTCTGATATTATAAGTCAATGGTGAAAGATAATTACCAAAGAATATTAGCGCTGCCGACGTTTGTTTAGTGCACCCTATACTTTCAATGGATAGCGTAGGTTGTGCTGTCATTGCTTATATTACAAGTGGTGAAAAGAGCACAGAAATAGAAGAAAAGCGTTAGTGCTAGAAAAAAAGCCTAACAAAATACACGTATAATAAAATAAAGTAATTAACACACATATACTTATTAAGGGTCAGATTACAAGTGGAGAGAAAACGTTTCGGTGCAAGCAATTTTGGGTTTTTCGCTATAATTTGTGCACAAGTTTAATTGCGCTCGTATTATGAGTTGACAGTAAACGCGATTGCGTTAGCACAATCGCAATTTACTCTAGAATCTGTACCGTGATCTCAGAGCCGTGGTTAACTGTTTCGCGAAACAAAAAAGTTTAACTAAACACATCAAAAATACATTACAAAAAAAAAAAGGCAGGAAAAGGACTTAAACATAGGCATACATGTCTAAAGATGGGTATGTGTATATATATATATATATATATATATATATATATATATATATATATATATAGAAAAGCAAAAAGAAGCACTCACTGAATCTTCATCAAAAAAGTGACAAAAACTTTTAATGCAGTTTGTGACGTTTCGGGACAGCAACAGTCCCTTCCTCTGACAAATTGACACTGAACAAAAGCAGCCTTTAAATAGGCTCCCAAACACACTCCCCACAGGATCAGCCAATCCTGGCTGAATAATTGAACACACCCATATAGTGACCAATGAAAGAAAATAATACATAATGTTCATGTGAATGTTATAACATAATCGATCAAAACAATGCTAAAAACAAATCCTCTTTGGACCCCATTGCTGGTAGTCATGCCCCCTACATGCAATAAACATCCTATGTAGTTATCAATCAAATAAATAAATGATATAGTTCATAATATCATCAATAATGTATAACCAATCAAACGTTAGATTACAATAGGCCCTAATACGTCATTCCTTCTGTTACTGATCCGCCCCTTGTTACTAGGGACATGATCAACAGCACAACTACAGCCATCAGAAAAAGAAAAAGAAATAAGGATACAAATCCCAACACAAGAGTGGCGCATAGCTCACTAAGTGTACCGAACATGTGACACCCAAATCACATCACCAGAGAACAAAAGGCGAACATCCATCACAGCGTGTGTGCCGCGGCTCAGCTCAGCTTGATATTTTAGCTTAAATATATATGTGTATATACATTCCCAGCACCTGAAACATCTATGATCATCACTACGTGCGCACTTACCAGTAGTATGTGTGTAACAGATCGCCATGTAAGAAGCTATAAAAAATTGTAAACAAAGGATTATCCAATGGCGAAGTGCCATGTCAAAATGGGCGTATGTATAGAGGCGTATCGGCATGTTTAGTATGCTGGCATCCTATTCTTCACTACCAAATCATAAATAACCATGTGCCAAATTATATTACGTAAATGAATGAGCCTATTGCTCAAATCATTGTGTAAATCTACCTTCGTATTGTATATGTTGTGAAATCGCCATATGTGGATAAATTACCAGAGTGTAAATCAAATGGCCAATACCTAAGTATCATGCCCACGTGTGTATGTTACTAAGCAGTATTACATAAATAAATCCTTTGTGCAAATCATTAATTGCATCTTCATTCGTATTATATATATTGTCAAATCGCCAACTGTGGATAGGTTATGAAATGTAAACAAGAATTGGCCAATAGCTAAGTGTCATGCCCAAGTGGGCGTGTGATTAAAATAAATGAGCCTATTGCTCAGATCATTGTGTGAATCTACCTTCATATTGTAGGTGTTATCAGATCACCATGTGTAGATAGGTTACCAAAATAAAAATGTGAATAAAAATGTAAACAAAAATAGATAATACAGAATTGGCCAATAACTAAGTGTCATGCCCAAATGGGCGTGTGACTAAATGAAAAATAATTGATTAAGAATAAAAATACCACATTAAAACTACCACATAAACAACACTACCACATAAAAAAACATATATATACCACAGCGTGTCACTGCCCTAAACCCGGGCATATGAGATAACTATATCATGCAGGGCATGACCGGGCAGCAAGAGGATCCAACAGGAATAGTGTAAGCACTCCTTGGAGTGATACACAACAAAAAACGATACAATTAAAACGATACAGTTAAAAACAAATATTGGCACATGGAGAACTGACAAAGAGCAGATACTTCATATTGAAAAAATAGTATCCAAGGAGCTATTATCCAAACAAATATTAGAAAATAAGTTAAAAAGATATTTGGACAGGATAATTATATCATAATGATCTTTTCGTTACCCCAGGGATATACTAGTTAATGTATAAATACAAAAATATTTACTTCTACATGGATTTTATTCCCAAGGATGAAAAAAGCTCAAAAAGCAAGAGTAATATAAAAATAAAAATAAAAATAAAATGAAGAATACAAATAAAAAATTATTATGAAAAATGAATCCTTGGGAATAAAATCCATGTAGAAGTAAATATTTTTGTATTTATACATTAACTAGTATATCCCTGGGGTAACGAAAAGATCATTATGATATAATTATCCTGTCCAAATATCTTTTTAACTTATTTTTTAATATTTGTTTGGATAATAGCTCCTTGGATACTATTTTTTCAATATGAAGTATCTGCTCTTTGTCAGTTCTCCATGTGCCAATATTTGTTTTTAACTGTATCGTTTTAATTGTATCGTTTTTTGTTGTGTATCATTTTTTGTTGTGTATCACTCCAAGGAGTGCTTACACTATTCCTGTTGGATCCTCTTGCTGTCCGGTCATGCCCTGCATGATATAGTTATCTTATATGCCCGGGTTTAGGGCAGTGACACGCTGTGGTATATATATGTTTTTTTTATGTGGTAGTGTTGTTTATGTGTTAGTTTTTATGTGGTATTTTTATTTTTAATCAATTATTTTTCATTTAGTCACACGCCCATTTGGGCATGACACTTAGTTATTGGCCAATTCTGTATTATCTATTTTTGTTTACTTTTTCTTCACATTTTTATTTTGGTAACCTATCTACACATGGTGATCTGATAACACCTACAATATGAAGGTAGATTCACATAATGATCTGAGCAATAGGCTCATTTATTTTAATCACACGCCCACTTGGGCATGACACTTAGCTATTGGCCAATTCTTGTTTACATTTCATAACCTATCCACAGTTGGCGATTTGACAATATATATAATACGAATGAAGATGCAATAAATTATTTGCACAAAGGATTTATTTATGTAATACTGCTTAGTCACATAAACACGTGGGCATGATACTTAGGTATTGGCCATTTGATTTACACTCTGGTAATTTATCCACATATGGCAATTTCACAACATATACAATACGAAGGTAGATTTACACAATGATTTGAGCAATAGGCTCATTCATTTACTTAATATAATTTGGCACATGGTTATTTATGATTTGGTAGTGAAGAATAGGATGCCAGCATACTAAACATGCCGATACGCCTCTATACATACGCCCATTTTGACATGGCACTTCGCCATTGGATAATCCTTTGTTTACAATTTTTTATAGCTTCTTACATGGCGATCTGTTACACACATACTACTGGTAAGTGCGCACGTAGTGATGATCGTAGATGTTTCAGGTGCTGGGAATGTATATACACATATATATTTAAGCTAAAATATCAAGCTGAGCTGAGCTGCGGCACACACGCTGTGATGGATGTTCGCCTTTTGTTCTCTGGTGATGTGATTCGGGGGTCACATGGTCGGTACACTTAGTGAGCTATGCGCCACTCTTGTGTTGGGATTTGTATCCTTATTTCTTTTTCTTTTTCTGATGGCTGTAGTTGTGCTGTTGATCGTGTCCCTAGTAACAAGGGGCGGATCAGTAACAGAAGGAATTACGTATTAGGGCCTATTGTAATCTAACGTTTGATTGGTTATACATTATTGATGATATTATGAACTATATCATTTATTTATTTGATTGATAACTACATAGGATGTTTATTGCATGTAGGGGGCATGACTACCAGCAATGGGGTCCAAAGAGGATTTGTTTTTAGCATTGTTTTGATCGATTATGTTATAACATTCACATGCACATTATGTATTATTTTCTTTCATTGGTCACTATATGGGTGTGTTCAATTATTCAGCCAGGATTGGCTGATACTGTGGGGAGTGTGTTTGGGAGCCTATTTAAAGGCTGCTTTTGTTCAGTGTCAATTTGTCAGAGGAAGGGACTGTTGCTGTCCCGAAACGTCACAAACTGCATTAAAAGTTTTTGTCACTTTTTTGATGAAGATTCAGTGAGTGCTTCTTTTTGCTTTTCTATAATTCACCGCACAGCACCCTGATACAGGTATACCTCACTTTACAGCGCTTCGCTAATACAGCGCTTTGTGGAGCTGAAGTTCAGCCTCCAAGAATTTTGAAACAGTGCTGTAATCATCATGAGATTGCAAGAAAAGTGACTGGCACCATTTTGTTATGCTTAGTTGACTCTGTTTACAGCAATCTGTGTCTCAGTGCTATAGTCTGCAAATTTTACTACAGTCATTGTCACTATTTTACACGTACAGTATTTATTTAATACTAATTGAATACTGTGCTGTGCTAGTGTTAAACTAAACGTAGCACTATTGCACCTCTAATATATGTTAGTTCAAACATGTTTTCAAGTTTTTAAACATACTGGCAAGTGAAAAGAAAGCTCAAACTGTCTTGTTTCACTTTAAGGCGGTTTTCACTTTACAGCGGGGCTCCGGTCCCTAACCCGCTGTATGAGCGGGGTATACCTGTAGTTGTGGAACGTCGGTGAGAGTGCACATACACCAATCTTTGCCTATATATATATATATATATATATATATATGTGTGTGTGTGTGTGTGTGTGTGTGTAAATAAGTGTTCAGATGTATTTATGTATTTATATGTGAATAGATGTATTTACATATGTAAACACTAGTCCTAAAGTCCGTGTACACGGGCCAATTTTTTAAGTACCGCGGTTCCAACCCTTGCTCCCTCTCTCTCCCCACTCTCTCTTTTGCGCTCTCTCTCCCCTCTCTTTTGCGCTCTTTCTCCCCCCTCTCTTTTGAGCTCTCTCTCCCCCCATTTTGCTCTCTCTCCCCCCTCTTTTGCTCTCTCTCCCCTCTTTTGCTCGCGCTCTCTCTCTTCCCCCTCTTCTGCTCTCTCCCCCCTCTTTTGCGCTCTCTCTCTAACCCTCTTTTGCTCTCTCCCCTTTTTTTGCTCTCTCTCTCCCCTATTTTGCTCTCTCTCCCCCCTCTTTTGCTCTCTCTCTCCCCTCTTTTGCTCTCTCTCCCCCCTCTTTTGCACTCTCTCTCTTCCCTCTCTCTTTTGCTCTCTCTCCCTCTCTCTTTTGCGATCTCTCCCCCTCTCTTTTGTGCTCTCTACCCCTCCCTTTTGTGCTCTCTCTATCCCTCTTTTGTGCTCTCTCTTTCCCTCTTTTACGCTCTCTATCCCCCTTCTCTTTTGCACTCTCTCTCCCCCCACTTTTGCGCTCTCTCCCCTCTCTCTTTTGAGCTATCTCTTACCCCCTCTCTTTTGAGCTCTCCCTCTCTTTTGCACTCTCTCTCTCCCCCCTCTCTTTTGAGTTTTCTCTCCCTCTCTTTTGTGCTCTCTCTCCCCCCCCCCTCTTTGGCACTCTCTCTCCCTCTCTTTTGCTCTCTCTTTCTCTCTGCTCTCTTTTGCTCTCTCTCCCCATCTTTTGACCTCTCTCTCCTACCTCTTTTGCTCTCTCCCCCCTTCTTTTGCTCTCTCTCCTCTATTTTGCTCTCTCTCCTCTCTTTTGCTCTCTCTGTCTCTCTCTCCCCCTCTCTTTTGCTCCTTCCCCCCCTCTTTTGCTCTCTCACTCCCCCTCTTTTGCTCTCTCTCCCCCCTCTTTTACTCTCTCTCTCCCCCCCTCTTTTGCTCTCTCTCTCCCTCCTCTCCTTTGCTCTCTCTCCCCTCTTTTGCTCTCTCTCTCCCCTCTCTTTTGCTCTCTCTCTCTCTCCCCCCACCCTTTTGCTCGCTTTCTCTCTTTCCCTACTCTCTTTTGGTCTCTCCCACCTCTTTTGGTCTCTCATGTCGGCCACGCCCTTCACACGCGCTCCCCCAAGGCCAGCCCCTTTCCACGCCTGTCAACCACGCCCCTCGGCACGCCCCATTGCGGCACGCCAGTCCACGCCTCCATCATGGCACACCCCCACTAGGCATCTTCCACAGTGCGCACTCCTCTGCTGTTCAAGGCCAGGTATGTTTGTCCTCTGCAGTCTCTACTGCGCATGACTGCATCTGACAAACATACCTGGCCTTTTATTATATAGGATATGAACACATAAATATATATGTACACATATAGACATATATTAGTGCATTGAAACCATTAGTAGTTAAGTGGATGAAAACATGTAATAGCATATTTATGCAATATTCATATTTAATAAAGGTTTTATACCGTGTATTTATCGTTAATATTACACATTCCAATGTTCTGCACATAGCAGAATATGTTCTAAGTATTTCTAAATAGATATTCTTATGTATATCTGTATATATCTATACCTATATATAATCATGTATATATATATATATATATATATATATATAGGTATAGATATATAGATTGTACCAAAATACAATCAGATATATGTAGAAATATGTATTTATGAATAAATAGAACATATGTGAAGAACATTGGAATGTGAAATATTCATATTTTCTTGTTTTGGTTAGCACACATTAGAATATGTGATCGGTTATGCAGTGGAAGTCGGGTATGCGCATATGTGAATATGCAATCTGGTATGTGCATGAGAATATGCAATCAGGTTTGCAAGTAGGGTTTTTTTCCACTTTTTTTTCTCCATTGACTTCTTTGGGGGAAGAGGTTATCATTTGTACGATAGTCTAACTGCACTAGAAGTAAGTTGTTGTGCTTGTCGGGTTAGCGCAAGTGCGCAACCTTTTTACTTTCAACTCATAATACCAGTGCAACCCGACGAACGCAAAAAGTTTACTTCTAGCACAATTAGGGCTATAGCATAAACTTGTAATCTGGCCCTAAATGTAAAATTAGAGTTTATTACTAACAAATATGTTTAAA